>NW_007729822.1:38951-45766 GCF_000696425.1 Galeopterus variegatus | reverse complement strand
GGGGTGCAGGGTTGGAGTCCGGGGGGCCAGAGGAAGAGGCGAGTGGTGTGGCCGGAGGCGGGCGCGCACTGGGGTGGGGTCTGGGGTGGGCTAATGGACGTGGGGTGTGGTTAGAGGTGGGCTCACACTGGGGTGGGGTCTGGGGTGGGCTAATGGACGTGGGGTGTGGTCGGAGGTGGGCTCACACTGGAGATGGAGTCTGGGGTTGGGGCAGAGACGGGCTGGTGTTGGGGGTGGAGTCGGGTGGGGGCGTGGCTCGGGGCAGGCCTAGGCTTTAGTTGGCTCTTAGAGTTGGGGTTTGGTCTGTGCCTTGAGTAGAGTTTGAGGCTGGAAGTAGACTGTGAGGTGGGGCTTTGCCTTGGGGAGGAGTTAATGGGTGGAGGTGGGGCCTAGGCTTGGGGCAGAGTCCGCCTGGGAATTCAGCTGAAGGTTGGAGCCGTCTAGGTAGCAGCAAGATACTGCTAGTACAAAGGGTAGTGGCTACCTACTCAGCAGGCAGAGAGGAGGAGCCCCCTCTTTCTTGACTGAGGGAAAGAAAGAGGTCCTGGAAGGGGTGTGTGAGACGAGTGACCATTGGAAAGGGACCTGGCCTGTGTGACCTACCCTGGCTGTCCCCGATTTAGCTTAGCATTAAAAGCAAACTCCCTGGGTTCAAATTCCAGCTCTGCCACTTAACAGCTTGGTCATTCTCACTTTCTTTATCAGTTGAGTAGGGTAATGGTAACTTACCTTATACAATTATTGTTGAGTTATTTATAATGCAATTAGGTTAGTGCAATATAAGTTAACAAGCAAAATGCAAAACCCTTCCCCATCTGCTTCAGCAACCGTTGTCCAGAGTGAAAGGCAGAGAAGGTGGGAGTTCCTCCTCCCCCTTGGACAGGGCCCGGAGTTACCCAGGCTGCAGGGCCCCAGGCAGGGACCTCTTTGCCACTGTCTTCTCCACCCGTGGGAGGAGGACTGCCCAACCTGCAGGTGAAGCCAGGCTGCTTGGGCCTCACCCTCACCCCAGGGCAGGCACAAAGCTGGAGCTATGGGTTTGCATGAGGGGATTAGCCCAGCTGCTGTAGCCTGTCCTGGAACTGAGGTGAGCAGTTTCACTGTCTTTGAGAAAGAAGCTTGGAGAGATCCCTGCCTCTGCCCATTGGAGACAGGAACAGGTGGGGTGAACATGGGTCTGGGGTGTCTTTGAGGAGAGCTCCACATCTGGTAGGTGCCAGCGGTGCACCTAGGTTAGGTCAAAGAATTTCTCTGAGGCAGCAGAGCCCACAGTTAAAGACATGGGATTTGGCATATGAGTTCCAGGGTCACCTCTGCCTCAGTTTCATTACGTGTCAGACGGACATGATGGTAGTCCCCACCTCATAGGGCGGATTGAATGACAGAGTGAATGTAAAGTACCTGGCCCCAGGGTAGGCATCCAGTGTAGATTGGTCTTAAAAAAGCAGGGAAGGGAGACAGGAAAAGAAAGAAAGATGCTGAGAGACCCGAAAAGGAAAGAGACTGAGGTTTTGGAAGGGTTCTCTGTGCACACTTTTGGTCATGACCCAGAATCTTCTGCAGTCCCTACCACAACCACATGAGGCAGAGACTCAACACATATCAGCTGTGTAACTCAGTGGCTTGCCCAAGGCCACCCAGCAAGTTGGTAGCAGAGCCAAGGCCCAAACTACCCTTAGGCACCATGTGTACCTGCCTTTTGTTTTGCATATAGGGAAATTGAGGCCTCAGGATGGGGAGGGACTTCTGGGGTCACCAGAAGTGGCAGTGGTCGGGGAGGATCAGATGCCTGGTCTTCTGGGTTTCCCAAAAGGGGAGGGGCCTTATGGAACCTGCACCTCCCCCACCCCACCCTCACCTACACAGCGGGTCATTCGGAGCCGCAGCCAGTCCATGGATGCCATGGGACTAAGCAACAAGAAGCCCAACACCGTGTCCACCAGCCACAGTGGGAGCTTCACACCCAACAACCCCGACCTGGCCAAGGCGGCTGGAATAGTGAGTGCCCTCCCCAGCTCCCGCTCAGCTGTCCCTCCCCCGGGGACCCTCAGCTCTCCCCTGCCTTCTGAGGCCCGGTCCCACTTCCCTCCATTGCCCTGCTGTCCACGTGCCTGTCCTGGGCTCTGGATTCGGTCTAGCCACTGCTGTCCCTGGGGTCAAGTGCCCAGGCTGGGACCCTGGGTGCTGAGAGTCTGCAACCCCCTCCCTGGCTCCTTGGCCCTCCCTCCTCCTGGCCCCTATTCATTGGGTGTGACTTTCTGCAGGGCAGCTCTGGGGCAGCCTCTGTGTCACATTCCTTATTGAGTACCTACTCTCTGTTGTGTGCTGGGAACTGGGCTGCTGTGTGGGCACCTCTTGTCAAGCCATGGGTTTCTGGGAGCACCTATACTGTGTGTCAGGCTGTGGGCACCTACTGTGTGTCAGGACTTGGCTGCTGTGTGGACATGCACTCTGTGAGCATCAGCTGTGGGCCTGGCCCTGAGTTCCTGTGAGCACCTCCTGTGAGCACCTCCTGTGAGCACCTCCTGTGTGTCGGGTTCCGGGCTGCTGTGTGGGCATTGACTCTAAGCACCTACTGTGTACCTGGCCCTGGGCTGCTGTGTGAGAACCTACTGTGTGTCAGGAAATGGACTGCTGTATGAGCACATCCTGTGTGCTAAGCCCTGTACGTCAGTGAACACCTACTGTGTGTCAGGAAGTGAGCTGCTGTGTGGGCACTTCCTCTGTGAGCTCCTCCCGTGTGTCTGCTGCAGCCAGGGCGTCTGTGGTGTGGCTGCCTGTTGTGTGTCTTGTGTGAACCTCTCCTGAGTGAGCACCTGCCGCGTGAGGACTGACTGTCTGCCAGGTTCTGTGGGATTCTGCTGCCCACACTCGGGAGTGCTGGACGCACAGGATGAAAAAGGCCTGTGACCCTGGGCCACGCTGCTCTCTGCCGCCTAGTGGCCGTGTCAGGACACTGCACCCACTGCTCCGCTCCCGTCCATCCGTCCATCCACCCATCCATCCATCGTGTATTGGCTGTCTGCTGCATGCCGAGCCTTGCACTCAGTGCCATGAGGCTGTGTCACGTGGCAGGAGGGAACCCCCACCCCTGCCCTGTGGTCCGGCCTGGCCTCTGCTGTCCAGCAGTCAGCAAGCCCACTGTCATCAGAGGAGCAGGCCCAACCTCCCCCAACCCAGATTTACCAACCACTCCTTTCCTCCCCACCGGAGTGGCCCATCCTCCTGTGGGTGGCCACAGAGGGGCCCCGGGGACCAGGCCGGGCCAGCAGCACGTACCGCGGCAGTAACCGGAGCCATTTCTGTTCTCGTTTTTGCACACCTCTCTCTTCATGTCGCCTCCTTTTTCTTCCCTTCCCCTTCCTGGTTTTTCCTCCCTTCCTCTCTCCCTCTTCTGCTCCCTTGACCTCTCTCTGCCTTCTCACACTGTTGTGTTTCTTCTCTCCTCTGGCTCCTGCCTTTCTGCTCCCTCTCCTCCCCTTTCCTCCGTTCTCCCCTTGCTGTCCGTCTGTCCCGACCTCACCCCGGCCCGTCTTCCTGGCTCTGTCTCCATCCTTCACCCTGTGTCCCATCTCGTGTGCCCTCTCACACACGCGTGCCTGTCTCTGTGTGACTGTCTGTTTGCTAATCTCTCTCTCCTTCTCCTCTGTCCTCCGTCTCTCTGTCCCCTGTCTCCCTCCTCTGTTTCTGTCTGTCTGTCTGCCTCCTTCCCCCCGCTCCTCTCTGTGTCTCCCCTCCTGCCATCTCTCTCTGACTCTCTCTGCCTCTCTCTCCCTCTCTCTCTCTCTGCCCTCACCCTTTGCCGCTTGCCAGTCATTGCTTATTCCTGGGAAAAGTGCGAGTAGATTCGGACGCCGGGGCAGTGCCATAGGCATAGGAACCGTGGAAGAGGTTGTCGTCCGCAGGGCCGCGGCTCTGGAGGCTACCTGCACGCGCTGCTCTCTGCTGGCTCTCAGGACGGAGGCCATATTGGGGACGTTGCCCCCTGCCCCCGGGACAGGCCCCAGGGCGTGCAGGCTGGAGTGCCGGCAGCTCCAATGGCACTCAGCACCTGCTTTGGGGCCTAATATCTGTGCCAGAGCCAGTGTCCCTCACCAGGGGCTTCTGGCCCTGCCCTGGCCCCTGGCCCAGTCCCTGCCAGGATCGTGTACCCAAAGGCCCTGTGCCCAGCTGCACGTCCCCCAATATCGCCGGGTTCTGCATGGAGCGCCATCCCTCTCCTCTGCCCTGGCTCCCCCTCCCCTCCATGAATTGGCCTAGGGGGTCTTGCCCCTCAGTGCCTCCTTGGGGCCCACCTCCTGCCTCCCCTGAGAAGCTGGGGACATGCTTCTGGGCCTGGGACATCCTGCCATAGTGTGTGTATGGAAACGGGGTGGGGTGAGGTAGAGATCAGCTGCTGGGCCAGGACCTCCCCCAGCCAGTTTGGGGGTTCTGAGGAGGGGCAGGGCTGGCGTGGAGCAGGGGCATGGGCTGCCCTGTGCACCCTCTCACCACCCGCCCCTAGGCTGCCCTTAGACTGCCGGTCCTGTGAAGCCCTGAGGGTGCAGGGAAGGGGTGGCCATTCTGAGAACTTGGCCACCTCCCTCCCTAGCCCAAAGTAGCTGCCCCAACCCCTGGGCCCTGCCCTTCTCCTGGACTAAGATCCCAGGTGCAGCCCTGCTGTGTGACCTCAGCAGAGACCATTGCCCTTACTGGGCCTGTTTCCCTATCTGGAGTAAGAGGGCTGTTTCTGGAGATGGACATTTTCCCTCTTTCTTTCTTGCTCATTGCCTCTGCTTCAGGGCTGGGGCAGCAGGTCCCTGGGTGGATGGGGGGGGTACTGGGGCACCCAGGGCAGGTGGGCACTGAGTTGGGGCCTCTCCTTGCAGTCACTGATTGTCCCCGGGAAGAGCCCCACAAGGAAGAAGTCGGGCCCGTTTGGCTCCCGCCGCAGCAGCGCCATTGGCATCGAGAACATTCAGGAGGTGCAGGAGAAGCGGTAGGTGGAGTGGCTGGGAGGGACAGTGCCCTGTTCTCCCCTGGCAAAGCAAAGCAGGCGGAAAGGAGCGCCCACCCCTCTGCTCTCTGTCCCCACCAGTGACAGCTGGGTGTGCAGTCAGGTCCCTGCTGTGTGTCAGGCACCAGGTCAGCATGTCACCTGACAGGCAACAGTTTCATCCATTCAGCAGTTCTGCCAGCCCCATGGGCGTCTGCACCTTGCAGATCAAGAAGCTGTAGGTCAGAGGGGTCGGGGGCTCACCCAGGCCACCCTGCCGGTGAGGGGCAGAGCTGGGATCTGAGCCCTAGTCTGTCCAGACCAGCACACAATTCCTTCCACAGCCCCAGCGTGTGCGGGAGAGTCCAGCGCTGGTTTCCAGGCAGGCTTCAGGGTGGGCCTGGGAGTCTTCGAGTGCCCGTTTGTGGGCAGCAGGGCTGCCCCTGGAGAGCAGAGGATGGTTCCTGGGTGTGAATCCTGTTTCCACCATACTGGGGCTGTGTGACCTTGGGCAAGTCACTGTACTTCTCTGAGCCTCACTATCTCAGTCTGAAAAAAAGGGATAAGAACACAGCCAATGGTGTGGGGCTGCTGTGAAGGTTCTGTGTGATGCACCTGAAGCTGGGGTCAGGTGCCCTGAGGATGCTCCAAGAGTGGAGCTGGCGCCATCCTTGCTGCCACTAGAGGTAGAATGCTGTGAATGCTGGGATCGAGTCTTGCTGTTGCCTATTCTAACTGCCTGTCCTGCGCAGATTCCTTCCCATCTCCGAATCCCAGTTTCCTTATCCAGAATGGGGGACAGTTATACCTCCTTTTGTGGGGAGGGCTTGAGACGTGTCCTGCTCCTGTCACATATAGCTTCATCGGTGCCTGCCCCATCATTGGCCAGGCCAGCCAGGGAGCCCACAGGGACTGCTCTGGGGTTGGCTTCTGGGGTACAAGCTGTGGGTGCAAGGCAGAAGGTGCCCATGGCCTCCCCTCACCGCCTGGGCCTCCTTCTACCCCTGATGTCAGGCCTGGTGCTGAATCCCCCTGCTGCCCCCGTGTGCCCCGCAGGGAGAGCCCTCCAGCTGGCCAGAAGACCCCAGACAGCGGGCACGCCTCCCAGGAGCCCAAGTCAGAGAACTCATCCACTCAGAGCTCCCCAGAGATGCCCACGACCAAGAACAGGTTGGGGCTCGGGCATGTGGGCTGTGGGCCTGGGGATGGTAGATCATCTTTTCCATTCCCGCCTGGGCCCGGGGCTGCCCAGAGCCTTGACACCGGCTCCTCAGTGTGTCAGGGATCCTGGGGCATCCAGGAGTGCCTTGTGCATACCAGGCCCGTGCCAAGCTCTGGAACACAGCGGTGACTTGTGCATACACAGTGCCCACCTCATGGAGCTGCCCACCCAGTGTGACATAACCTAATAAGCCATTTCTAGATAGTGGTGGTGGGAGGAACACAGAGCAGGGGTGGAGGTGTGGTGCAGAATGACGGGGGCAGTGGTGTTTTGGATGAGGGTCCTCAAGGAGGACAGCTCCCGGGGTGACATCTGAATTGGGAGCTGAACGAGGAGCCAGCCCTGCTAAGACTGGCGTGGCAGAGAAGATGGTCCAGGCAGGAGCAGAGCGAGTGCAGAGGCCGCGGGGCAGGCTTTTGGGATAGAAAGCAGGGAGCTGTCGGAGCCGGGCCGGGCCAGCAGGCGTGTCGAGGGTGGTGCCGGGGCTGAGGTGGAAGGGGTGGGCAGGGGCGAGCGCATGGCTTTGGAGGCTGGAGGAGAGCTTCGAATGTTATCCTAAGTGCATCCAGGAGCCTTCAGGGGATTTTTTTTTTTTTTTTTTTTTTTTTTTTTTTTTTT
>NW_007729822.1:13869-37951 GCF_000696425.1 Galeopterus variegatus | reverse complement strand
GGGGGGGGGGGGGGGTGCTCCTGCATCTGGTGCTCGCTGCCTGAGCCCCCTCTGTGCCAGGCTCTGTGAAGGTCAAGCATGTGAGCAGAGAGGCAGGAAAGGGTGACAGGGAAGGGAGAGACAAGGTATGTAGGACTAGAGAGCGGAGGGTTGTTCCCACCTTGGGAAGAGGAATGAGGGAGGGCCTTCTGGAACAAAGGGCCCTTGGCTGATTTTTGAGAGACAAATTTGCTTTTTGGGTTTTGAGAGAAGGAGCGAGACTCCAGGCAGAAGACACAAAGTCCCTGAGCATGAAGCAAAATTGTGAGGGGATTGGGAGAGTAGACTGTGGAGGCGCCTGGGTCCAAGCCTCTGTTCTCCCACCTGCAGTTGGGAGACCTTGGGCCGTGTGCCTGCCCTCTCTGTGGCTCCGTGGCTCCTCATCATTGTCACATGGGTCTGATAATGATAGCCATGACCTAACTTAGGCGAAAGCACTTAGAGCAGTGCCTGGCACAGAGTAAACAAGCACTGGATGATGACATTATCATTGATAATACCGGAAATTGGACTTCAGCTGGGGGCAATGGGGAGCCATGAGAGGGTTTGAGCAGGGGAGGGACCTGCTCAGATCTGTGTATCAGGAAGGACCAGTGCGGGGAGGGACGAGGCTGCATTGGGAGTCCAGGGAGGCTCAGAGGCTCAAGGAACTGTAACAGGAGTGACAAAGACACTTGGCTGGTCCAGGCTGGGCCTCCCTGGGCGGGGAGGGCAAGGGCGTGAGGACTTGGCCTAGGAGGTGCCCAGGGTGGACGCTGGCTAATGGGGCACTGTCTGTGGCAGAGCGGAGACAGCAGCCCAGAGAGCAGAAGTGCTGAAGGACTTCTCCCGCTCCTCGTCCAGTGCCAGCAGCTTCGCCAGCGTGGTGGAAGAGACGGAGGGCATGGATGGGGAGGATACAGGCCTGGTGAGAAGCCCAGGGCTCACAGTGCTCCACAGTGGCCTGGAAGGAGGCTCTTTGGTCTCTGGAGATGCTCTAGGTAGAAGCATGAGCCTGGGGGTAGCTGAGATGTGGTCAGGTGACCCAGCCCAAAGGAGCAATGCAGACTAACCCTCCCCTGCTCTGAAGCCTTCCATGGCTCCCCAGTGCCCTCCACAGAGTGCCCAATCTCCAGGACTACTGAAGGCCTGGTCACTCCCTCCTTCCGCGGTCTCATCTCACTTCGGACACTCCATGCTCTCTTGCTGTTGCCCAAACATACCAGGCTTACAACACTCCAGCTTTGGCATGCGCCACTTCTTCCGTCTAGAGCACTCGCCCTGCTGCCTCCTTCCCCCTTGGCCTGGCCGACTCCTACTCATCCTTCTTGACTGAGTCTCACACACCCTCCTGAAAGCCTTCCTTGATTTTCTAGTCCCAGGATAGGCTAGGAACACCCCGCTTTATGCTCTCACAGGCCCCGGGGCCTTGCCTTTAACACCACGTGGTCGTTCTTCATTCAGCAACCCTTTGCTGGGCCCCTGCTCCTTGCCAGGCCCTGTTCCAGGTGCTGCAGGGGCAGCAGGGAACGGTGCAGACCAAGGCACTGCCCGGGGGGCTCAGAGTGGAGAACGGTCATGGTCTCTTCACAGTCTCGCCTCCTAGGCCTCCAGCTCCCTGAGGGCAGGGCCATGCCTGACTGGCCCAGGAGGACATTGAAGAGTGTTTGTTGAATGAATGAGTGGGAGTGGGTGGTCCGTGCCTGCGTCTGCGCCTCCCCCCACTGCCCTCCTGTGGCGTCCCTGGGGCAGACATTGCTGGGCCTCTTCCACCTCCCAGGGGAGGGGGGCGTGCAGCCAGTCGCATGGATGTGAGCTGAGCCCGTCCCGCTCTCTTCCCCGTCCCCAGGAGAGTGTCTCGTCCTCAGGAACACCCCACAAGCGGGACTCCTTCATCTACAGCACGTGGCTGGAGGACAGTGTCAGCACCACAAGTGGGGGCAGCTCCCCAGGTACCAGGCCAGGGCAGCTCCCCGCCAGGCAGGCTGCCCTCGGGCAGGAGGGGACCAGTTCTCATGCCCTAGGTGGCAGGGATGGGATGTGACTGCCCCTGATGGGGAGATAGTTGGTGGGTCATGGTCCAGCCTAGGGTGGTGGAACAGATTGGAGGGCTGGTAGCTTCTGGAAGGATCTTGAAGGATAATGGGGGAAGGGTGGCAAGGAAGGGAGTTAAGGGTGGGCCTCGGCAGGGTTGGGGAGCACCAGTGCCAACCGCCCATCCATGCCCCCGTCTCCCTGGTACCTCCCCGCGGCCAGTGAGGTGGCTCCCTCCTGCCCCCCTCCCCAGGCCCCTCACGGTCACCCCACCCAGATGCCGGCAAGTCGGGGGACTCTGCGTGTCCCGAGATCAAGATCCAGCTGGAAGCATCTGAGCAGCACACGCCGCAGCTGGTAGGTGCAGCTGCCTGGGGCCTGGCCCTGGGGGAAGTCCCAGCTGGGAGGGGGATTAGCTCTACTGGAGAGAGGTGTCAAGGGAACCAGGAGTTGCGGCTGGACCAAGAGGTCCTTCTAGGCCAGGAAGGGTTGGGCTTGTCCAGCCTGGGCACAGCCAGTGACTTCTGCTTATCTGTGTCTCCTGTCCCCTTCCTCACCTGTCTTGCCACCTGCCTCGCCACCACCGCCTGTCTGCAGGGCTGTTAGCCAGGCCACCTCCTCTGAAGGTGGCACTGAGCAGGTCAGCCCCTCAGCTCTTGTCTGGTGGGGAGAGGGTGGGAGTGGGCAGGGGGCTGGGCTGACTCCTCCCTGTTCCTCTGTCATCTCTCTGGGCTGAGAGCTACATATCTGGGTTTGAATCCTCTGCCACTCAGTTGCTGGGTGACTTGGGCAGATTATGGCCCCTCTCTGAGCCTCAGTTTCTTCATCTGTGCAGTGGGGCTAATAAATGCTGCATCATCTCTGCCCACGAGTGGTTGGGAAGATTTGATGGGGCCTGAAAGGGACTTGGCAGTCACTGGGTAGGGAGAGGTCTGGGGGGCTCCCAATGGAATGGAAAGACCTCAGTCTGGAACTCCGAGGACAGGCCCCTCCCAGTCTTGTCCCCCCGCCTCATGGTGTCTCCGTTTCCCTGTTCCCTGCAGATGAAGGCGCAGAAGCACAGGTGAAGATGCCGTGTCAAGTCTGGGCCGACGGGACCTCTGCCCCTAAGGCTGACACCTGCCTCCCCACCCTTCCCCTGGCCCACCCATCTGGGCTGTCTCTGCAGGGCAGAGCCATCCAGACCTGGGAGTGGGGAAGCTGCTGGCATCGTCCCTATCCCCCAGGCTGGGGGTCTGGGCTGGGGCAGGGATTGGTCAGCCAAGCAGGCCTGGCTTGTCCTCACCCTGGGCTTCTATCACCCCTGGGTGCCCCTCTGGACTGCAGGGAAAACAAGGAGGGAGAGAGATTGTCAGTGCATACAGAGCCTACAGCAGGACGTGAGGTGTGGCGGGGTGAGCACTGGGCTGAGTCCTGAGTCCTGGCTTCCTGTTGAGTTCTGCTCTGTGACTCTGGGTGAGTCACTCTCCCTCACTGGGTGCCTCTGCTACAAGTGGACAAGATTATTTCAGAGGTCACTGAAGACTGTGATTCCATGCACCTGCCCCATAATGGGGGGATTGTCCTCCCAGGGACCTCCCATCACCCTATCCCACATCTTGAGGTCCCTGGGCCCCAGTGGACTGAGGGGCAGGCAGCTGGCTGTGCCCATGGCTCCTTCTGGACCCTCAAGCTCCACCACAGATCTGCCAATTCCCTGTCCACTGCCTACAAAGGACAGACAGGTGACCCCTTATGGGGGAAGGAGGACCCACCTGGCTCCTCAGCCAGCACCCCGCTTAATTCCTGCCATCCCATGCTCCTGGGCACACCAGACCGAGGGGTCTCAGCTGGCCTAGAATCGTAGGCCTCGCCTCCCCTCACCACCTCCATGGAGGGGGCAGCCAGGCACAGCTGCTGTGAGTCCATGTCCTTGTGTATGTCTGTCCACACTTTTTAGGCGCCATGCCAAAGGCCAGCCTTCGGCCCCAACACCCATTTTGGAAGCCTCTGTGGCCGTGTGTATGTCAGTAACAGTTGTATAAAATAAATTCTATTTATCGCTATTGTACCTAGAGTCGGGCCTGGATTTGTGTGAGCTCTGCCCAGATTAACCCCACATGGATGCCCGTGGTGCCAAGGTGGACGGGCAAGCCTGTCCCCATCAGAGCTGCTTGTCCAGGGGTAGCAAGGCCAAGCCACAGGTTTCGTGACCATCAGCTATGGCTTCCTCCCTGTGGAAGGAAGCCTCTTCCCCCACCTTGTTCCCTTTCGCCACAGGGGGAAGAACATGGCTTTGGAGTCAGGCAGACATAGGTGTGAGTCCTGGCACCATCTATTATTAGCTCGGTGGCATTGGGGAACATTAGCTTCTCTGAGCCTCGGTTTTCACTTCTGTGAAATAGGAGCAATAGTACCTCTCCCAAGGGTTTGTTACAAGGATTCAATGAGCTGGTTCATATCAAACGCCTAGCACACACTGTCTGGCACACAGTAGGTGCTCAATTAATGATCACCTCCTCGTGTTCAGTGAATCCCAAGAATTTTCCTGATGTGGCCACCAGGGGGCGCCAAGGGATCGCTTACCAGGACAGATGGGGGCCAGGGACGTGGGGATGAGTCTGATAAGGTGCCTGCCCCAGGAGCTCACAGTGTACGACAGTGGAATAAAGGGTGATGAGTGGCTGGGGATGTGTGCGCATGAGCAGGGGTCTGGGGGAGGGAGGCATGGGGAGGAGTTCCTGGAGCAGTTCCCAGACGGCTCCTAGTTCCTGGGAAGCCTTAGGGAAGAGTGCGCCTGGGGGAGGGAACTGCATGTGCGAAGGTGTGGAGGGCACCTGGAATTGGGAAGGTGGCAGCCAGTTCTGAATGGCAGGAAGGGGACCATGGAAGGGACAGGGGGATGAGCAGGGACGAGGCCAGAGGCCACATGACCTTGAATGGCAGACCAAGGGGCTAGGACTTTATGCCCAGGGCAGTGGGGAGCCATGGAGGATTTAAAACCAGAAGAGCCGTAGAAAGAAGTGGTGTTGCTGGTGGGGACTGGCTGGGCAGGGTCAGCGGAGGGAGGAGAGGATCAAGGGGGCTTTGTTGGGGGCGAGGGTGGCCAGGAGGACAATGGGCAGGCTGGAAGGTGTTGGGAGGCTCGAGCAGCAGGACGAAGGGCCTGATGGCATGTGGAGCTGAGGGAGGCGTTGGGGAGGCTCCCAGGGGTCCAGCCTTGGTTTTGGGTTAACGAGGTGGATCTGCTCTGGGGTAGGACCACAGGAGGAAGAGCAGGTTTGGGGGGTGGGATGGGGGACATTGGGCTTGGGGGCAGGCACCAAACTAAGCCTCAGTGGGATCAGCTATGCCTTGGCCTCCCCAACAACTTGGCTGTGGCCCCCTCCCCCATCAGCCCCCATCTCCTTCCCTGGACAATGCTGAGACACGCCGGGGGCTATCCAGTGAGTGCTGGGCTTTTCCTGACAGGGCCCTTCTATGACCCTTAGATGCCTCAGGCCACCCAGACCCAGGGGCCGTGACTCACACCCAAACCCCAACTCCACCCACCTGGGTTTGGTTCCAGGTTGCCCTGGGCTCCGTGGGCCCACGGCTCACCCTGCCCCACTTCCCTTCCCAGCCTCCCCCATCCTCTAACCTCCCCGCCCCCCACCCCGTGCCCTCTCCTGGTCCAGGCTCTGCAGTCCTCTCGGCCGCAGGCTTTTGCCCTGTCCCCTCCCAACCCACCTCCAAAGGGCCAGCAGCAACAGTTCAGCACCAAGGTTAAGGGCTTCTTTGGCGTCAGCTCTGAGTTTGTTCACCTCCTAGCTCTGTGACCTTGGCACATAATTTTGGCTCTCTGGGCCTCAGTTTCCTCATCTGTACAGGAGGGATACCAATAGTCCCGACCTTGTTGGTACCCTAGTGTGAGGATTAGATGAGGCATCCCCTCATAAAGTTCCTGCTGCGGCCTCAGCTCATGGTGGGCCCAAAACAGTGTGTGCGGGTGGGGGGGGTGATTAGCCACTAATAAGGTTCATACCAATAAACCTTCAGAGGACATGGGGTCAGCTCAGAGCGTGTAGGACACCGTAACTGGGGCTAGACCTGGCATGGACGTCCAGACTGAGGCTTTGGGAGTGGACGACTATCAAGTGCTTCCCCTCCCAGGCTTTCCCGGGGTGACGACCCTTTCACAGCAGAGCCCAGGCGTGCCAGCCTGTGTCGCTCCACTCCACGATGCACACCGCCCCCCACGGCTCTATGCAGTAGCTGAAGTCCAGCAGCTGGGGTCACAGAAGCAGGTGGGCAGCTGGGCAGGAGGAACCCGCTTTGGCCCTCGCCCTGCCCAGGTTGGGCCAGGCCCCATCTGTGGGAGGAGAAGGCTTCTGCACTGGGTTCCAGACCCGGGCCCCACTGCCCTGCTCCTCTGGGCTCCGAGGTGGGGCCAGGGGAGGCTGAGCACGCATCTGGCCTCTGGGATCAAAGTGTCCAGTACTGTTTCTCGTGTGTCCGTGCCAGCTCTGTGCTCGCCCTGGATTCCGAGGTGGGGAGGGCGAGCCGGGACACTCTGACTCGAGGCTGGAATTAGGGCTTGGGTGGGGGGCACCAGGCTCCGGGAAGCGCTGGACTCTGCTTAGAAATAGCTCTGGTGGTGGAAACAGCAGCCAGAGGTTTCTCCAGACACAGGAGGGAAGCAGCCTCCCATGGAGGGACTTGGGTGCCTGGCAAACCCAACACCCCCCATCTCCCCTGCCTCAGAGCTGGGACCTCCCTGTCTCGCCGTCTCAGCTTCCTCACCTGGAAAAGAGGAGGAGACCCCTACCTATTGCTGTGAAGATGCTGTCATGGTCTTTAAGGTACCATGCATGGTGCCTGGCACAGAACTTATGCCCAATACGAAGGGTCCTCCCCTCCTCCATGTAGCTGAGGTGTCCCTGGACATGCATGGCGAACCCTGGGGCAACTTTGCCAAAAAGACGGCCGCAGGCCCAGGCCGGCCCAGTGCCAGAGGACTGGGACCTGGATGTTCTCTGCTGCTCAGGCCACAGGGGGTGCTCAGCCAGGGACCCTGGAATGTGGAGCTTCCTCCCTCCTTCCCTGCTCCCGCCCTGCCAAGGGGACAGCCCAGAATGGAGCCTCCTGAAATAACCAGATCTGGTTAGAGAGGCTAATTTTAAAAGCCTCTCTGGCTGCTCCATAGGCCCTTATGGGAAGCCATGAATGTCCCTGTGTATGCCCCTGGGAGGCTGGGCTAGGGGAAGGTGGCAGGGGCTGGGGCTGGGCTCTGAATGGGCTCCCACTCCTGCCTGCCAGGGCTGGAGACCCTGAGCTGCCTCCTAGGGACTGCCAGTTTGGGGCACAATGTTGGGGCTCAGGGACCCAGCCTCCCCTCTGCCCCACTCCACTCAGGCAAACCCTGGTGGGCTTTTAGGACCCTCCACCTGCTGCACTGGTCTCCTGAAGCAGCTCAGGGCAGGGGTCCTTAAATTCTCTGTCTCTTTCTGTCCTGGCTTCTCCCCTCTGTCTCCATCTGCTCAGTCTCTACATCCCTTTTCTTAATGTCTCTGTCTCTTTGTGTCTCTGACAGTCTTGGTCCCTCTGCAGTGGTGGCTCTGTCCCTCTCTCTGGGCCTATGATGCAGTAGACCAGACACAGCATTCCTGACGGTCCATAGCCTGGGCTGGGCATGCCAGGTGGTGGGTATGGTGTCCACCTAGGAGCTAGGGTTGCAGATGGGGCAAGGGGGAGGACACCAGTCCTGGGGGCTGACAGGAGCTTTAACTGGGCAGGAAGGGGCCAAGTCCAGGCAAAACCTGGGCCATCTGGCCAGGCCAGGTGCCAGCAGAAGGAATGAGCTCCAGGGGTAGGGTGGCCAGATTTAGCAAATAGAAATACACAGTGCCCAGTTAAATTTGAATTTCAGATAAACAAGGAATAATTTTTAGTTTAAGTATACCTCATGCAGTATTTGGGACATACTTATACTAAAAAGTTATTCTTTGTTTATCTGAAGTTCAAATTTAACTGGGCGTCCTGTATTTTATCTGGCAAGCTGTCTTAGTTTTCTGTCACTTAGAATACTTGGAACTGGGTAGTTTATAAAGAAACAAAATTTATTTCTTACGGTTGTGGAGGTGGGGAAGTCCAAAGTCAAGGGGCACATCTGGTGAGGGCCTTGTTGGTGGGGACTCTGCAGGAGTCCCAAGGCAGTGGAGGGTGTCACAGGGTGACAGGGCAAGAGCGCCCTGACTTTCTGCTGCTTCTCCTTATGAAGCCGCAAGTGCCATCCACTCGCCATTAGCCCGTTAATCCAGGAATGGACCGATCCATCAGTGACAGCAGAGCACTCGCGGCCCTCTCCTCTCCCAAAGGCTCCGCATTTCAAATACCAGAGTTGAATTCCGCGCCCTTTAACACTGCTAGAATGGGGATCGAGCGGGACGAACCACAGCACAGCCCTATCCGGAGAGGCTCTAGAAGTGAGGGGAGAGGTTTCTCAGGAACAGTGGTCTGATGGGGGTGTCACAACCAGGCCCTGGAGAAACCCCAATCTCATGGGGGAGGCACAGCTACTGCCCACAGGGAGCTCTCGGTTTTCTGGGCACGGGCAGTGTCCTTGGGAAGATGGTGGGGGGGGCGCATGATACAAAGCCCAGTCCCCTTCTCAGTGGAACCATAAACATCGGAAGGGCCCATATGTGCTCTGCTGAGCCCCAGCACCTGGAACACAGTGGGGGCTCATAAATATTTGTTGAATGAATGAAGAATCCTCCTGACCCATCCCCATGGAGTGAGGGGGCTCATGGCCAGCAGGGGACTCCAGCACCCGACCTCTAAGCTCCTTGGAGCAACTGAAGTATGCACTGCCCCCACCCTGGGGGCTCCCCAGTGAGCTGCCGATGGGAGGGGCGGGGCTGAGGGTGTGGACCCCAGACCCCAATCCTACCTTGCACTTCAGCCCTGGGCAAGGGTGCAGGTGGGGGGTGGGGACTAGGGCAGGGTGACCTCTGCTTCTGGTGTTGGGAGGATGGTTGGGACTAAGGTGGAGGGGTGGGCCAGAGAGGTGCTGCCCAGTGCTCCTTCGGGGGGCATTTGGACAGGCCAAGTGTTTCATGGCACCCAGGAAGTTGGGAATCCTTGTTTCTGGGGAGGTGAGATCTAGGCCTCTATCCTGTGGCTCATTAATCTCAGGTGGCTCCCTGGACGGGGCAACTAGGGAAAGGCCTGTGGCCCTCCCACACCACCTCAAGGGCAGAGTCCCTTACACAGACTTTTTGTTCATTCATTTATTCATTCATTCATTTATTCATTCACTTGCTCTCACACTCCCTCACTCCCCGTCACCCTTCGCTGAGATGGCCCCCCACATTCCCAGCCCAGGCCTCGTGCTAAAGGATCTCAGCAGCTTATCCAGTCCCAACAGAAACACACCTGTTCCAACACCAGCACTGCCGCTGGTTCCCAGCGTGACCTTGGGTGGGTCACTGAGCATTCGGAATCTCCGTTTCCCCACCCCTAAAGTGGTGATGACATCAGTAGCTCCCTTGCAGGGTGACTGTGGGGATGCAGGTGACTCCTGCCCGGTGGGTGCTTCACGGGGGGAGCTGCTGCTGCTGCCATTGCTGTTATTAATGTTACCATTTCAAGGCCCCTGTGGGTTGGGCAGGGAGCAGCTGGCTGGCTCCAGGGCCAGTTCACACTGTGGCCATTCTGGGAAGACCCCCCCTTGTCTCGGGGCTCCAGCCATCTCAGTTCCCATCTGTCCTTCAAGGGGCCTCTGGCTTCCAGATGCAGCAATAAATCCTTCAGAGAAAAGTCAGAGGTGGGGACGGAGCTTAGGGCCGGGCCCCTCTTCACTGTCCTGTCCCCTCCTGCTCGGTGCCTTGGTTTCCCCAGTTGTGCAAGGGGGCTGGGCCAGCCATCCTGCCGTGCCATGGAAGGGGCCTCTGTGTGTCATCCTGTTAGTAACGGTTTCACTCGGTTTCACTCGGAGCCTATAATCACATCTGCCCAGGGAAGAACTAACACAGCGTTTCTTTAAATTGGGCTCTAATTGCGGCTTTTAGTGCAGTCAGATGCTTGCCCATCCCCCAGCTGGTCTGAATCAGCGGGGTTGTCCCGGCCTGCCCTGCCAGGCCCAGGAATCCCTGGGACTTTTCTGGTTCCCACTGAGCCAGTGACAGGTCTGGGAACCTGTCTCTTGAGGACCTACCATGTGCTCTGCCCTGCACTGGGCACTTTTCATCCAGGGGACTCTGTGTCATCTCACCACAGCTCTGGGAAACAAGTGCTCCTGAGACTATTTTTAGAGGGGGAAACTGAGGCACTGAGGTGAAGTCACTTGCCCAAGGCTGCTCAGCTAGGAGGCAGCAGAGTCTGGATTTGAACCCAGCTCTCTCTACCTCCAGGGCTTTGTTCTCAGCTTGAGGATGAGAAGTGCTCACCCCAGCTCATTCAAAACCTCCCTCCCGAGGGGCTCTGAGGGGCAGCTGGGATCACCTGAGCCCCCAGCTGCAGCCACCTGCCCCTTCCCCACTGCTTGCAAAGACCCTTCTCCCCTCTGCCTTTCCTGCTCCGCAGCCCACCTTCCTCCACTCAGGGCTATTCGCCTGCCGGTCCCATCCCCCCAGAAGTGGGGCCATGGAGAGTGGGGTGTTGTCAGGCGCGGCCAGGGGCAGCTCCCCTCCTTGGCGGGTGGGGGAGCCTGTGGTTTCCCTGTTTGTTCTGGAGATCCCAGCCGCTTCCCCAAGGAGACAGCTAGCGGTTCCCAGGCCACAGCCTCTCAGACGGAGCCAGACCACGGCTGGCCAGCTTGGGAGCACTGCCCGCCAGCCCCGCCAGGCTCCGCCAGGCCCTGGCGCTGGGTGGTCTGGGCGGGGGCCAGGGGGGCCTCGGTCCTGGCCGCAGGGCAGGAGCCATGACCAGATTCAGGCTCGAGGCCACCCTGCCAGGGACCTAGAGGGGTCCCAAAGGCCAGGATGGCCAGACAAGGGGCAGAGGCAGGCATCGGGCAAACATTGCCTTGGGAGATGCTCAGTAGGAAAGACCCCGGGCCCCAGTTCCATCTGAGGGCCTCAAGAGAGACACCCACCTTTTTCAGGAATGACAGTTAGATGGTTTCAACCTGACCAGACCGGATTCAGGCTCGAGGCCACCCTGCCAGGGACCTAGAGGGGTCCCAAAGGCCAGGATGGCCAGACAAGGGGCAGAGGCAGGCATCGGGCAAACATTGCCTTGGGAGATGCTCAGTAGGAAAGACCCCGGGCCCCAGTTCCATCTGAGGGCCTCAAGAGAGACACCCACCTTTTTCAGGAATGACAGTTAGATGGTTTCAACCTGACCATTGAGGTGGCTCTGACAGGAGCCCACCTGAGAGGCTGATGGAAGAGTCAGGGTTGGCAGGCAGACCCAGACTCCAGCCCTGCCTTCCTCTGGACCTCAGTTTCTCTATCTGTACAATGGGCAGGGTCCAGGACTTCGTGCTTGGCAAGGGCTCCTCCAGCTGGGCGGGCTGTGGATGGGGGCGTGGGCAGCTTGGGCTGGAGGGATCTCCGTTGCTCCAGAATTCATTCTCAGGGCCTCCTCCTTGCCCACCCTGTCTTGTAGCATCCCCTCACACCTGGCAGACGAGGCCTTGTCTCTGCCAGTTCCCAGCGGTGAACGCCTGCTGGAGTGGAAAGAGCTCCTATGGGTTTTGGAGACTGACAGACCCCAGTTCAGTTCAAATCCTGACCACTGGCTCTCTGTAACCTTGGGCAAGTCACCTCGTCTCTCTGTCCCGTAGCTTTAAACACAGTCATGACCTTTGTCTTTCTGTGTCCAGCCTGAACTCCTCCCCTGAACTCCAGACTCCTTTCCCTCCTGACAACTTACCCAACATCTACACTCCGAAGTCCAATCCCCGTAGCTTTAAACACAGTCATGACCTTTGTCTTTCTGTGTCCAACCTGAACTCCTCCGCTGAACTCCAGACTCCTTTCCCTCCTGACAACTTACCCAACATCTACACTCCGAAGTCCAATGGGCACCTCCAGCGGAACATGATCCAAACCCAGCTCTCTATTTTCTCCCCAAATCTGGTCCCCCATATCCATAAGTGGCACCTCCATCCATCCAGGTGCTCAGGCCAAAGACTCGGGGGCATCCCTGACCCTGCTGTGTCCTCCACTCCCCACATGCAGTCCAGCAGCAGGCCCTGCTGGCTTTAACTCTCAGCTCAGCTGGGATTCAGCGCCTTCCCGCCACCACCACACGTAGCCTGTCCAAGCCACCGCCGCCACCACCCCAACCTGGACAGCAGAATGGCCTCCAGACTGTGCTCTGGCATCTGCTCCTGGCACTGCTGGGCCCTCGTCTGCACAGCAGCCAGGGTGATCTTTCCAAAGCATAAGCCCATCCTGTCTCTAACCCTCGCTCGCTTCTAACCCTCCAGTGGCTGCCCCCTGCGACCAGAGAAGATGCAGGCCTCTGTTATGCCCCACACAGTGCAGCTCCTGGCCACCCCTCCACCTCATCCCACCCACTGTCCCCCTTTCTCTGGCTCTGGCCCCATTATCATATTTCTGTCCCTCAAACATATTGTCTTTCCCACCTCAGGGTCTTTGCACCTGCTTTATTTCCTGCCTGGCACAATCTTTCCTCCAGTTCTTTTCAAGGTTGCAGCTCCTACTAACTGGGTCTCAACTCACTTGTCACCTCCTGAGACAGGCCTTCCCTGACCACCAGCTACAGGAGTGTCCCGGTCACCACTCTGGACCTTGGTGTTCTTATCTGTAAAATAGGGCCAGTGCCAGTGCCCTACCTCCACCATTGTT
The DNA here is from genome assembly GCF_000696425.1 of Galeopterus variegatus. Lineage (NCBI taxonomy): Eukaryota > Metazoa > Chordata > Mammalia > Dermoptera > Cynocephalidae > Galeopterus > Galeopterus variegatus. Next base: position 25,121 of record NW_007729822.1, on the reverse strand, counting down.
AAGAGGATGGGGACAGTTGGGGTGGGGGTGCTGAAGTGCCAGTGTGAGGCAGGCACTGGCTACCTATGAGTCCTTCTTTCTCACCTGTACCTGCAGTCCCAAGGTGTGGCTGATCCTGCATCGGCTGGATGCAGGGTCAAGTGGCCATGAGGACCATTTGCTGGAAGTGGAAGCTTGGATCCTCTGCCCATATTACTGTGTGACTCCAGCTTGGTGTCTGACCCTCTCTGGGCCACCTTCCTCCTGTGGACTGTAGAAGCCCATTCCAGGCCTGAGCTTTGTCTGGGGGACTGTGGACAGAGGCCTGTGCCCCAGGAGACTCCCTTAAGAGTGGAAGGCTCAGGGCAGACAAAGGGCCCATCCGGCACCAAAACTCCCCTTGAAGGTGGCTGTCAGGACAGCACCTGCCCATGCTGCAAGGGCAGCAAGCAGCTGCTCAGGCCTTGGCAGCTGAGGGTGAATGAGCACATCTCAGGCGCCTCCAGATCCTGCCTCAGGGTGCTCCTCTCACCCTGACCCAGCTGGCTGCCCCAGGCTCCGCTTCATCTCCATTCTTCCCCACCAGGTGACCTGAGTGGGCAGAAGGCTGGTTACAGGGCACTAGCCAGAGTGACCCAGGCTGAGTCTGGAGAGCTAGGCTGGCATGAGTAGGTGGAGGCCACTGGGCGCTCCCCACCAGGATGAGGGCTCAGCCATGGGCCCCCTCCTGGTTTCCAGGTCAAGATACATTCCCAATTCCTCCTTTTTGCTTCTCTCTGCTCACATCCCCCACATCCTGCCCTTCCTCATCAGGGTGCTCGGGAGGCTGGGGCTTCCAGATTAAGGAGTCCACTATGAGGGCAGTGGACTCCAGCGAGTGGGTGGCAGTGACCGGCCAGGCCCCAACCCCAGGACCGGAGGATCGGCATTTAGTGACCCACCCACAGACACTGAGCCCTCCTGTCTTCCTGTAAGTCACTGCACAGGGAACTTACGCACCTGGAGGAGAAGCGACTTGCCTGAGACGCCGTCGGGGAAGAGGAAGAGCCCTCCTGAAGTCCAGCCCTGCCCGAGGCTGAAGGATGCATGGGTTCCTGTAAGTCACTGCACAGGGAACTTACGCACCTGGAGGAGAAGCGACTTGCCTGAGACGCTGTCGGGGAAGAGGAAGAGCCCTCCTGAAGTCCAGCCCTGCCCGAGGCTGAAGGATGCATGGGACGCATGGCGTGATTAACTCCTGCACTCTGCAGCCTCGCTGCTTGGCTCCCAGTCCTGGCTCTGTGCCTTGTTAGTGGTGTGGCTTCCGATAAGTTACTGAACAGAAATTCTGCAAAATGGGGATCACAACAGTCCCTGCCCTCGAGGGTATTTGGAGGAAAATAGGTTAATGTGTGCAGTGAGGCACTTGGGGACAGTGTCTGGTACTCAGGAATGCCACAGAAGTATTCCCTGTTGTGCCTGCACTTGTGTGCCCACTGCCTTGATGATCCTGAGTCTCAGTTCCAATGGGCAGGAGGGAGAGGTGGCACTGGCCTGCCCCCTGCTTGGCTGGCGGGGCACGAGTGCCCACCCCATCCCAAGGTTCTCACGGACTGCTGAGGAGCCAGATACCATGATAGGGCCTGGTGCCATGATCAAGGCAGCATCACAGGGAGACCCAGAGGAAGGCCAAATCCTCTTCTGAGAACTTAATCCCTGCTCTCTGAGGTCGGCTGGGGCTAGATCTTGGTGGGAGGTCTTCAGTTTAGCCACCAGGGCTAATTATAAACACTGCTGTCTTGGGACTCTCACCACTCCCACAGTAGGGCTTCTGGGGGTGCTGAGGGAGCTTGTGATTCTATGGCTGATGGGGCTGGGGTTGTTTTCCTTAGAGGGATTAGTGCCCTGGAGGCAAGGGGGAGAACATGGATTGGGAGCCATGCAGACCCAGGTTCAACTTCCAGCTGTCACCTACAATCCATGGGCTCTGGAGCAAATCACTCTGACCTGCCAAACCTCAACTTCCCCATCTGTACAATAAGGGATGAAACTGCCCACCTCACAGAATGGTAGGGGGTGTATGGAAAATGTACCCTCAAGGTGACAACTTCACTGCCATGTCTCAGGCACTTAGTAGGGTGTGTGGCACATAGTAGGTACCCTGCTGCCTCCTGCTCTCCGTCTCAGAGCATTTGGTTTGCTGACAATCTAATCTTTCATATGCTTGTCCAGCTTCCTTTCTGACAAATAGGAGTGATATTCAGGCCCGTATTTGGGGCTTATTCCTCCTCCCCATCTCCACGGCCTTAGCTTCTCCTGCGTGGTCTATTGTAACAGCCTCCAGATGGGTCTCCAGTCCCAGCCTCCAGTCCCTCTTCCTGAAGCCACCCCTGAAACCAGCTTCCAGGATGATCTTTCAGAAATGATGCTCATTCCCAAGCTCCACGGCCTTTTATGGCTCCCCAGGACGTTCGTGGTCAACCCCCAGCTTTTGGGGATGGCATTCGAGGCCCTCCTGTCCACCTCTCCAAGCTCACCTCTCCCCACAATGTTTCCTTCTGAATTCCCCCCTACACCCTCATGCCCCAGGTCCGCTCCACTTGTCAAGCCTCAGCTCATTCGCTGTCTTCTCTGCCTCAGTGCCCACCCTTGTGCCCACTCTTGTGCCCCTTTCCCTGCCCCCATAGCACCTTACTTCCCCACACACTGGGGTGGACCCTGGAGGTCTCTGTCACGAGATATGAGCCTGAGGAGAGAGCCTCAGGCTTGTTTGCTGTTCTGCCGCCCAGGCCCAGCTCAGGGCATGACACTCAATAAGGCAGGGGTCACAAGCTCAGTCTCCACCATGACCAGACAGGTGAGTTCCGTCCAAGGGGTCTTAGTGTCAGAATACAGGGAATGCTGGGGGCTGTGGCACAAAGGAGAGCTATATCCTGATGGGCAGCCGCCTCCCAGCTCCAACTGACCCTGCAGAAACATGGGGTCCACTGCTGGCCAGATCTTCCAATTTTTCCAAAAAGCCAGAAATCCAGATCTTATGTGAAATTTCCCAGTGTTTTCAAACTCTGTGTGGTGCTCAGTGATGTCTAGGGGGGCATGTGAGCTGGAGGCCGTGCTGAGCATGAGCAAAGCTGACCACTGAGCTTCCCACGCCGCTTCCTTACTACAGAGCAGAGGTTCAGGGGCGATTGTGTCCCCAGCACCTAGTGGGTACAGGTCACGGATGCTGCAAAACATCCTGCAGTGCACAGGGTAACATCACAACAGGGGATTATCCTGTCCCAAATATCCATTGTGCCAAGGGTGAGAACCTGCTGTGATGTTGATGGTGGGAGCAGCTGCCCAGCCGAAAACTACATTCCCCTCTCTCCTCTGCATCTAGGTGGGCTTATGACCGCTTCGCACCGAGGGACTATGAGTGGGAGTGATGTGCGTCACTTCCAGAAGTGGTCAAAAAGCAGTTGTGCTGGTTCCCCCATCGAGGTGTTGGTCAGAGAGAAAGGACATCCAGAACTTAGAGCAGAGCCACAAGGTGGAAGGAGCCTGGGTTCTGGCCACCTGGGCAGGGGCATCACTGGATATTTGGGATAGAAATTAATTTTTACTGTGTCAAGTTATTGAGGTTTCTGGATTTATCTTTTACAGAAGACAGGGTTATCTCAGTGAATAGAAGAGGATTCGTCAGCTCATCTTTGTTTTTCCTCCCTGAGACAGCATCTGAGGGCAGTGGACACCCTCGTGCCATGGGTACTGACTGTCAGCTGTGGCGTCTGGTTCTGTGGCCATGGGTGCTGGTGGATGGAGACGGGACCTCTGCCTGGACGCCTGGCTTGGAGTGGGACTCAGAGCCCAGAACAGTTAAAAGAGAGGTTGATGAATGACCCAGAGCCCAGCCTGCGGGGGAGGCGTGGGAAGACTGAGCAGTGAGTGCCTGAGGCATGTCGCTGCCTGCTTCCTGAAGGACGAGTCGTCACACAGCCTGGAACCAGGTCAGGAAGAGCTCCTGATCCTAAGGGCTGTATGTGCTCAATTCTGTGCTAGGCGTGGAGCATCAGGGAAGTTGAAGACCTTGCTCAAGTTCATAGCACCAAGAACGTGGTGGAGCAGAGACGGGGACCCCACCTCTCTGACCCACAGCCCATGCTTTCTAGCCCCATCCGTGTACCCTAAAGATGCTGTTGGTTTGTGTCCTTTGAGCATTTGATGTCCCTGCACCATGCCTGGGGGCTTTCTCTCAACCCTTCGAGGGGCAGGTCAGCAGCTCCAGTGTTAAGTTTCCCAGGAGCAGCCCTTAGCCAGTGAGGGTTGAGAACTGAAGAATAACCCCCCAGCTCCCTTGCCCCTTAGGTGGGATAGCTCGGAAGTGTGTCTCCTACACCATCCCCCAGAGGTCCACAGTGGGACTGAGCCTCAGTTGCCCACAAAGGCAACTCACTCTAGGATGGGGCTAGAAAGCATGGGCTGTGGGTCAGAGAGGTGGGGTCTCTGTCTCTGCTCCACCATGTTCCTGATGCTATGAACTTAGGCAAGGTATTCAACTTCTCTGATGCTCCGCACCTAGCACAGAATTGAGCCCATATCCACCGAGGAAACTCCTTAATAACGCACCTTTCTCAGCGTCCTCCTCTGTCCTGCCTTGCTTGCCGCTCCCCCCTGGTGCTTTTTGGGTTCCTCCTATAAACAAGCTACTTCTGCTCAAATCCTTGCCTGAGGGGCTTCCTCTGGGAAACCCAATCTAAAATACAAAGTATGGTTTGCACAGCCCTGAGACATATAAGTTGACTTCAGGAGGTACTGGTGAACTTTTAAAAATCAACTTTGGCTCAAATGTGAGTTTCAAGAAGTGTTTAGGAGGTAATTATACAGAGATATGAGAATAACAGCTGAGAACTACACGGTATGGTTCAATGCAACGACATGTCTCTTCCTCCAGGCGAGAACATATGCACATAGTTGCATTTTTTATTCCAGCACCAGCTTGACTGAGCTTCCCTTTTTGCCAGGACTGCTAGGAAGCTCAGAGAGAAATCTGCTCAGTTGCATTTTCAGTCCTGAAGGATGTCCACTTAAGACATACGGCTTCTCATTGTCTGACTTCATGTTTAATCAGTGTGTGTTGTGAGTCACTAGTACTGGCTGCCTCAGTACCTGGTTGGCAGGAAGTTGGGAATGCATTATAAACAAATAAAGGATGTCATTTAAGTACAGGAGGTTTGGAATAGGACAGACTTGGATTCAAATCCCAGCTCCACAACATAGGGGACCTTCGGCAATCACATCACCTCCTGCATGCTTGGTGTCCTCAGATATAAATGTGGATGGTGGGGACCTACTTCCTAGTGTGGATTAAATAAAATGAATCCATATGAAGAAAGCATCAAGCACAGAGCTTGGCATATAGTCAATGACCAGTGTTAATTATTATGATTACTATCATTCCAGGGACTTTCATTCCAATGAGGCAAGAAGGGCAAAGCTGGGCAATTCTCCATACCCCCCAATGACAGGTGCACTCCCGAGTGCAGTACCCAAGTCTGAATGCCAGGAATGGAAAGCTAGGCTGGAGCTCTGTGGGGCAGAGCCTGGTTGTCTTGTTCAGCAGGAAATTTTTAAGACCTAACCCAGTGCCTGGCACATCCTCAATATCTACTGAATGAATGAGATGACAGAGCAGCTGCAGTGGGCTGGGGTATGTAGTGCTGGCTGTGGGCACCGTGCAGCAGGGGTGCCACTGGGCCCTGGAAGTCCTCACTGCTGTGGGTTTTCACAGAGGCATTCTTCTTTAATCCTCATGGCAACCCAGGAGTAGGCTGTCTCCCATTTTACAGATAAGAAAACTGAGACATGGAGACACAAAGCGATTTGTCCAAATCACCCAGGTAATGAGCATGAAGCCCCCAGGCCAACAGAGGCCCCTACCTCCCTGCCAACCCACCCGCACCATTGGGCCCTGAGTCTAGTTCTTCCCGGAGAAATGAACTTATCCCAGTCTCTTTCTCACTGACCACAAAGACTCAGCTCTGTCCTTGGAAATATTTGGAAAGTTTTATTTAAATGTTTTGTGTTCCCTTTTAACCACCACCAAAAAGAGAAAATTTTTTTTGCTGTTCCAAACAGGAGAGTCACTTCAGAGAGGAGCTGGCATGTGTGTTTGGAGCTGGGGGGTGTATGCTTGGCCAGGCTGCTCTTCCCAGCCCTGGCCACCCTGGGTTGGACGGCCGGTCCCAGGAGCTGGCTTGCTGGGAGTCCTGGGCGGCCTTGGAGTGAGTGAGTGAGCAAACCCCCATCCAAGGAAAGAGACCTGGTCTCCCCTGCAGAGCGGGCTGGGATTGGGGACAGGGACATGAGGATGGCAGGGCCTGGTGGGTTCCAGAGGGAAGGAGAGAGGAGTGGGAGGGTCAGATCCGGAATGTTCCATGGAGGCTGCAGGGCCTCTGGGTCTGGAGAAATACATTTGCTAGAAAAATAAGATGCTTTGAGAATTTCTGCAGTCTGTGCTCTCTGTCTGCCCGAGAGAAACCTACCCTGTTGGCCAAAGGGCAGCAGGGAGGGAGCAAAGGCCAGAGGCCAGAAATCAGTCTGGCACTTGTGGAGGATTCCAGAGGGGAGTGAGGCGGGCAGCAGACTTTGCTCTCCTGGGTCCCCTTTCTGGCAGCTGCAGAGGCCACGGAGGCCTCCGCCTCCCTGCCCCTTGAGGTGTGGGCTGCCGCGCATGGGCAGCACCGGGAGTGGGAGGCTGGCCATCTGTTGTGAGCTTGTGGGTGCCCGGGCCCTGGGCCCTCAGAACAAGATGCGCAGGGGGAGCATGACCAGCAGGAGCAGCAGGGGGCCCGGAGCGGGGCTGCTCGCCGACCTGGCCGCGACGCAGTGGTCGAGGTTGGCGCCGATGCAGGCCGCGTAAGCCATCACGTGGGGGATGTAGTTCTGCTCATGAACGCCGTGCAGCAGGTGTGCCATGGGGCCCTTGGCGAAGACTGCCACGTCCTCCCCACCGTGGGTCTCGTGGCGTAGGGGCACAGCAGACTGGGCCTGGTAGTTGTTGTGAGCTGTGGGCCAGAAGAAATGCTTGCTGAGAGCTTGCCAGGGGCCTGGCACTGTGCGTGCACCTTCTCCATGCCCTTTCTAGGCTGGCCCGAATGCCCCCATTTTACAGAAGAGAAAACCGAGGCACAGTGCAGGGAAGTCATTTTGCCCGAGGCCACAGGATTCAAACCTGAGTCTGTTCTGACACAGAGGCCTGCACGCCGTCCCCCACAGAGAAAATTAACCTCACGCAGGCCTTTTGCATTAGCAGGGAAGAATCAACTGAGAGACAGCCTCTCACCCCTAGCTGCACCATCAGACCCCTGGGTACCACGGGGGCATCAAGAACAAATGAGCATTCAGCAATATGGAATTGGGTAAACTAACTGCAAGGGCTTATATATTGGAATATTACACAGCCAGTAAAAATGACAGTGCCAGGCATCATGTTAAGCTCGCAGATGCATTGAGTTCTTCAGACAACCCCGGAACGTAGAACCTTTTTATGGAGGAAATGGAAGAGGAGAAAGGTGAGGTTATATGCCCCAGGTCACAGAGCTGCTAAACCATAGAAGGGGATTCAAATTAAGATTGTGCTGACTCAAGTCCCTGCTGTTCTGAGACCCTTGACCTTGATCACAAGCTTACACGCTGTTCCCAAGCCCATCTCTGAGGGGTGCCCTGTGCCCTCCCAGCCTGGGTCTTGGCAGTCTCACCATAGTCCACCATGGAGACATTCTCTCGCTCACCATCCACCACCTTGTAGCCAGGCCCATTGCCATACAGGATGGCAGTGAAGGGCTTCTTGTCCGTGTCGCTCACCATGGGGGCCAGACCTGCATAGGGAGGGTATCCAAGGGTCATGTTGGAGCACCAGGAGTATAGTCTCCAGCCACCAGATTGGGCTCCTTCGTGGCTTAGCAACCCCCGAGATCCTCTTTGAAGGGCTCTGAACCACTTCCATGAAGCCACCTGCCAAACCCTATTACTTGCAGCCAGCCATCCCCCAACGTTCACTGTGCGCACACCCCTCCCAGCCATCCGTCCATCCATCCTCTCTCCCATTCTTCTAAAACGTCTTCTCTTCCACCCATCGTCCACGCAGCCATCCATCCACCCACCCCGCCGTCCACCCCTTCATGCTCTCAGCTCACTCCCTGCCCTCATCCTGCAACTTCCCATCCCACCAGCAGTGACTTGTCCTCCCTACCCAGTCACCACTGAGTCCCCACCATGTGCTGGGCTTGATGGTCCTCCCACCCCACTCCCGCTCCCAGATGGGCAGACTGGGAGTGCCCAGTGGCCACCTACCAAAGATAGAGTTGCCACGAGGGGTGTACCCGCCAAAGGTGAAGACGTGGGAGTGGTCAGCAGTGACCACGGTCAGCGTGTCTTCCACAGAGGTCATGGTGCCCGCCTGTCCAATGGCCCGGTCCATCTCCACCGCCTCATGCAGTGCCTGCTTGGCTTTGCCCTCATGGTGCCCATGGTCAATCCTGCCTCCTTGGGACACCAAAGCAGAGGCTTCAGGGGAGGGGGGGGAAAGAAGACCTGCACACCCAGCCCCATGATGACCTTTCTTTGAGGGGGCAGGACAGGAACCTTCACCAGGAACTACTGTGTGCCAGCACCGCATCTCAGGCATCTCATGCAGACATTCGACCCTCCCGGAGGCCCGGGAGAGAGTCCCGGGGCCAAGGGCTCACGTATGGCAGGTGTGAAGCCAGGGTTGAAAGGCAGACCCACAGGACTGGAAGGAGAGCTTGTGCTCTTCCCACGACCCCCTGCTCCCAGCACCATCTCCTCAGCTGCTGGAAGGAGCTGCTGAGGACTTCAGGGACGCAGGGCAGGGGAACATGCCCTACTACGTGCCGGGCATAACAAACGGTTGCCTTGTTTCCCCTTCACAGCAATCCTGGGCAGAGAGGGATACAATCAGCCCCATTTACAAATGGGGCAACTGAGGCCTAGAGTGGAGAAGCGATGTGCCCACGGTGGGACTTGATTCCAGTTGTGACTCATTCTAAAGTCCCTGTTTTTCCATCTCCACCTCTGGAAGCAGAAAGTTCAGGAGCCTCTCACTCCCAAAGGGGGCCAAAAGTCCTCGGCGCTGAAAGTCCTTGGTGCCCGGGCAGTGCCCCTGGCAGGCTTCTGTAAATGCCTATTGAAGCATCTCCACCTCTGGAAGCAGAAAGTTCAGGAGCCTCTCACTCCCAAAGGGGGCCAAAAGTCCTCGGTGCTGAAAGTCCTTGGTGCCCGGGCAGTGCCCCTGGCAGGCTTCTGTAAATGCCTATTGAAGCCTGGATCCCATGACACCTCCCTATGGCTGAGTGCAAGGGCCTGGCTTTAAGCTCGACTTAGTGGCTGAGGGTGGTGACCTTGGGGTAACGCCTCCCCCCTGCAAGAGGAGGTGGCTGCCTGGGTGGACGTTCCCAGCTCTGAGGGTCCTGAGCCCGGGCGCCAGGCCGCCCTCTCCTCCCACCAGCCTGGGCCTCGCCGCTGGCCTGGCAGGCTGGCAGGGCGGGCCTTCCCTTTGTTGTGGCTTTGGGAGCAGCTGGCCTGGCGGGCTGTCCTGGCCTTGCTCACAAAGAGGACCGCTCCCGGGGGAGCCCGTGCTCGCCACCGCTGGCTCCTGGCTGGTTCCTCGGCGTCAGAGGCCTGCTGAGGGCCAGGCCGAGACCGCCGTGCTTGAGTGGGAACCCCGGGGTTTGGCAAGAAAGCAGCTGAGCTGCGCTGGCGGCCACGGGCCTCTGGAAGGCAGAGGGGCCTGAGTGTGTACGTATGTTTGTGAGGGCTTATGTACAAATCTGTCCACGTGTGTGTATGCACGTGAGTGTGTGTACATGCAGATCTCAGCCAGGCATCATGAGGAACCACGCAGGACAATGGCTATTAGAACTTTGGAAAATTCTGGAATCTTTATCACTTCCTCACACTTCCTATTGTTACTGACTTAGCTATTGTGTAATCAGAATAATGATAATAACAGAAACACTGAGGACTGATTCTTTTCTGAGTCCTGTTCCAGGTACTTTCTGTCTCTGAACGCAATGGAGGCTAAACACCGTTCTAGAAGAGGGGGATTATTTCTGGCCTCATTTGATGGAAATACACAGATAAGGGCTGTACAGCCAGCAGACGGCAGCACCAGGACACGAACTCAGGTCTGACTCCAGGGCTCTGGACAGCGCTGGGAACCCCGGGAACGTCAGCACGCAGCACGGGAGGGCCAGGGCCCGTTGACTCGCCTTTCAGAGGAGTGACATTGATGGGCTGCACACCCCTCCAGAGCCAGGTCTTGAGGGAGACCCCCAAAAGGAAGAAGCCTACCTCCTCTCTCAGGAAACCTTCCTGGACTGGTAAGCCTGACATGCCATCTCCATGCCCAAAGGAGAGCAGCTTGTTGGGCTAGGAGTGTCCACACCACCCCAACCCCCCAATTCACAGCCCAGCCTCCCAAAGGGAATTTTCCCCTCAACCCAAAACTGGACAATTCTCTTTAAGAGCTGGACCACCGCATTCCCTGACCCCAGGGCTGTTTTCAGAAGCTCCCTCTCAGTGGGCCTGGGGTCCCTACCTTCCACCAGCAAGAAGAAGCCCTTGGTGTTCTTCTGCAGGATCTGGATGGCCACCTCCACCATCTCAGAGAGTGACGGGTCAGTCACGTTGTTCCTGTTCAGCTCATACTGCATGTCCCCCGGCTCGAAGAGACCTGAAGAGGACACAAGGAGGACGTGGATGCTGATAGCTCATGACTCTGCTAAGAGGACCCCAAGGAACCCGGGGTATCTCAGGGAACAAAGGCTCCCACACCCAACTTGGGGGAGGTTGTGGTGAGGGAAGAACGTATTGTACCCACAATTCCCTTCATCTTCACAATCACCACCACATTGAGGGGGATCACCGTGCCCATTTTACAGAGGAGGAGACTGAGGCCCAGAGGAGTTCAATAACTTGCTATTTTCAGCTGGGAAGTGGTAGACCTGGGATTCAAATCCTCCAGCCTGAAGGGTGTGGGACACAGCATGGTGGCCCTAAGGCAGAGGACTTGGTCTGGACTCACTGGGCAGCTGGGCTGTGCACATTTACATATCAGGTTTGAAGGGCTCAGTGGCCTGTGCAGGGAAACAGTAGGTTTGGGGTCATGGTCCCTTCTGTCCATTGAGCTTGGTTTTCTCACTTGTGACCTAAGGAGAGTGATTCATTCCTTGCCCATGTCAACAGCTTCTATGTGCTGGTGTTTCTGGATGTTCTCCTTCCAGAACACCCCG
>NW_007729822.1:10986-13504 GCF_000696425.1 Galeopterus variegatus | reverse complement strand
GTGCCCATTTTACAGAGGAGGAGACTGAGGCCCAGAGGAGTTCAATAACTTGCTATTTTCAGCTGGGAAGTGGTAGACCTGGGATTCAAATCCTCCAGCCTGAAGGGTGTGGGACACAGCATGGTGGCCCTAAGGCAGAGGACTTGGTCTGGACTCACTGGGCAGCTGGGCTGTGCACATTTACATATCAGGTTTGAAGGGCTCAGTGGCCTGTGCAGGGAAACAGTAGATTTGGGGTCATGGTCCCTTCTGTCCATTGAGCTTGGTTTTCTCACTTGTGACCTAAGGAGAGTGATTCATTCCTTGCCCATGTCAACAGCTTCTATGTGCTGGTGTTTCTGGATGTTCTCCTTCCAGAACACCCCGCCCTTCCATGAGTGAACACACAACCAAACAATAGCTTCGATGAACAGAAACTCACTCTGTGTCACATGGGGTTCAAAGTGCCTGGGAAACTTGGAGAAGCCAGCCTCCAAGATGGTGCCCAGTGATCCCTGCCTCCTGGATTCACACCCTTGTTGGTACAGGGCTAGCATCTGTATCCGACAGAACGCCGCTGAAATGACGGGATGTGATTTCCAAGGCACTGTGGCTTCTGCCTTGCATACTGTTGGGTCTCTGGGGGAAGCCCCCCACCAAGCCTGGAGCTGCCCTGGGCCCCTCACCTGCTCCTGTTCCCTGGGGAGGAGTGGAGATCTATCAGGACCTAGAGATAACCTGGACACACAGCTGAGCCGACACCAGGTCCCTGCTGCACAGCCCAGGAGCTGCATAAGTCCCAGCTCCCACTCAGGGTTCCAGCGTGCCTGGGCCACACAGCTGCTCAGCTGCAGGCCACTCCCCTTCTGAGCTTCAGTTTTCCCTTGTGCCCAACAGGGCTAAAGCTCCTGCACGGCCAGCAGATTTCAGGCCCAATTCCAGGAACCAGAGCCCCTTCCTTGCCCCTCCCAGGTCCTGGGGCCTGAGAGCAAAGGTCCCTATGTGGGCAGCCTGGGGCCTTGCACAGCTCTGACCACAGGACTCCCAGCCATGTGTCCTCTGCTCCACCTCCTCCACTTACCCAAGAGGTAGTCCACAGTGTAGGGGTCAAGGGTCAGGAGTTCGGTGCGGTTCCAGATGAAGTGGGAATGCTAGGAGGAATGGCCTGTGTCAGCAGGTGCATGGGCTGGGGGAGCCAGAAGGACCCACCCTCGCTGGTTTCAGAGTCTGGGGCATTTAATTGTTTCCTTTTGTCATTTAATAATCCCTCCCTACGGATTTACCATCTCTGACCTTAAGAAATGACAAATAGATAGGCTATCATAATGTATAATGCAGGGGGATAAGAATTCTCAGGGACCAGGGGGGCCGTGAGCCCAGAGGCAAAATCAAGGAGGGCTTCCTGGAAGAGGTGTTGTCCTAACGGGACCCTGGAGGACAATAGGAATTGATCAGCTTGGGTCAGGGAGGAGTACTCCAGGCAGGAGGGATCACTGGACAAAGAGGAAGCAGGTGCCGGTCACGAGGGGCCTTGAGGGCCCTCTGAAGGGTATGAGCTGTGTGTCCCAGGGCCATGGAGAGCCAGGGAGAAAGTGCAGCCCCAGCGCTGCCTTAGGCAGGGAGATAAAGGAGGTGCTGCTCCCCCAGGGCACAAAGACCACAGGAAGAGGCCAGCCGGGCTTGGCCTGGAGACAGCACTATTCAGGGCCTGGACTGGGGGTCTCAGCACTGCCAAGAATCAGCTGTGTGTCCTTAGGAGAGCCCCTTGCCTTCTCTGGGCAATTGCACTGGAATCAGGGGTTTTCAAACCCCCAGGGACTGCTGTGAGGAGGAGGGAGAGGAAGCTAAGAAACTGGGGCTCCAGCCCCCCAGCCCCAGCTTCGTGGAGGTGGCTCTCCTCTCCTATTTAATCCTCGTGTCAGCACTGCGAGGCAGGTCCTGCTATTTCCATTTTACTGAGGAGGACACTGAGGCACACAGACTGACGCCATAGCTACTAAGTGGTAAAGGTGACACGGACTCTAGAGCCCACTCTGAAGGCATGGTTTTCTAGGAATATATGGCCTGTATGGGACCCAACACGATACCCTATCTGTCCAGGCTCGGGGTCATGGTGGGGCCCTCTCTCCCCTTCTTGGGGATCTAGACCGAGCTCCAGGGTAAGTACCCTGCCTGGGCAAGAAGGATTAAGCTTTGGTCCCATTCCCATGTAGAGAAACTGAGGCTGGGAGGGGAGGTGTCTCTCTGGCCCAGTCTGAGCTGACTCAGAAGGAAAGAAAAAGGTTCAAAGCTGCTCAGTCCCACACCCGCACCAACCCCCCGGGGGCCGGTCCCCAACCCCGATCCCCACCTCGCTCTTGGCCCAGTCTGATCCCATGGGGCCTCCCCAGGAACCCTCGGAAACCCAACCCTGGAGTGACAGCAAAGTGGCTGCCAGGCTGCTCCCCACTGTCTCCAGCCCTGACCACAGTCACTCCCAGACCCCAGCTGCCCCAAGCCACCGGCCAGCAGCACAGATTTAAACAACCAGAGCCACTCC
>NW_007729822.1:9239-10963 GCF_000696425.1 Galeopterus variegatus | reverse complement strand
TGTCAGCACTGCGAGACAGGTCCTGCTATTTCCATTTTACTGAGGAGGACACTGAGGCACACAGACTGACGCCATAGCTACTAAGTGGTAAAGGTGACACGGACTCTAGAGCCCACTCTGAAGGCATGGTTTTCTAGGAATATATGGCCTGTATGGGACCCAACATGATACCCTATCTGTCCAGGCTCGGGGCCATGGTGGGGCCCTCTCTCCCCTTCTTGGGGATCTAGACCGAGCTCCAGGGTAAGTACCCTGCCTGGGCAAGAAGGATTAAACTTTGGTCCCATTCCCATGTAGAGAAACTGAGGCTGGGAGGGGAGGTGTCTCTCTGGCCCAGTCTGAGCTGACTCAGAAGGAAAGGAAAAGGTTCAAAGCTGCTCAGTCCCACACCCGCACCGACCCCCCGGGGGCCGGTCCCCAACCCCGATCCCCACCTCGCTCTTGGCCCAGTCTGATCCCATGGGGCCTCCCCAGGAACCCTCGGAAACCCAACCCTGGAGTGACAGCAAAGTGGCTGCCAGGCTGCTCCCCACTGTCTCCAGCCCTGACCACAGTCACTCCCAGACCCCAGCTGCCCCAAGCCACCGGCCAGCAGCACAGATTTAAACAACCAGAGCCACTCCCAGAAGCCAGAGTGCGGCGCCCTCCAGCCTCCCTTCCTCAGCCCACTCCCTCCCCTGGCCCGGGGGGACGCGTGCAGAGGGCTCCCACCTCATGCCTAGGCTTGCACACTCCTGCCAGCCGTGCCCTCCTCCCACCTCCCCATGCTGCCCCTCCATTCCCGTCCTCCCAGTGCTCAGGGCTTTCAGCCCGTCCTGTGTGGTCTGTCCCTTCTGGGGTGCCTGTAGGTGCCAGGCTTCCCACCATACATGCACACAGCATATTCCAGGGACCATTTGATTCATCCTCTGTGCCTTGTGCCCAGCAGGGGTCTGCACGCAGTAGGTGCTCAGGTTGACTGGATTTCCATGCAGGTTATTCCCTGGCCAACCCTCCTCATGGCTGACCTCTCCCTGGTGCCCTCGTCCAAAGGAAGAAATCGATCAATCATCTACTATGTGCCATTCATGCATCTGTTAGGCCATTTGAGCCCATGGAGGTAAGAATTATGATCCCCATTTTGCAGAGGAGAACACTGAGATTCAGAGAGGGGCCCCGCAGCCCCACCCCACGGCAGGCCACCCCCACAGCCACCTGGACCCTGAACGGGCTACCTTGTGTCTTGGTTTGAAGCTCTTCCAGATGTCAACGAGGTTTAGGCCGTCCAGCCTCGTGCCCCTAGCCTTCTCATCCATCTCATACTCCACGTCAGTTCTATTCTTGGGGTACATGTACTTCCTGCCGCCCCCCATGATCACCTAAAGGAGACAGGAGCCATCTGAGTCCCAGGGTTCCAAGGTGTCCAGCAGCCCCAGTGGCCCCAGCCTGGACATCTGGACTCTTGGAGTCTCTTGGGATGGTGAGGACACTTTCCCAGTCCAGTGAGTCCTGGGTGGGGTCCTCTCAGACCTCCACTTTTTCAGCTTGGGGAGATAAAATCATGATTCTGTGGGGACTGTGGTTTCAGGCTTCTGGAAGAAATATTGGAGAACTGGGAACCTTCCTCACCAGGCTTTCCAGAAGCCTGACACTAACTCCCACTTGTGTAAGAATAAGCCCGTGCATAGAGCGCTCACTGCGTGTCAGGCACTAAGCCCTTAAGCTACATCATCCTACTCAACTTC
>NW_007729822.1:0-8618 GCF_000696425.1 Galeopterus variegatus | reverse complement strand
GGAGATAAAATCATGATTCTGTGGGGACTGTGGTTTCAGGCTTCTGGAAGAAATATTGGAGAACTGGGAACCTTCCTCACCAGGCTTTCCAGAAGCCTGACACTAACTCCCACTTGTGTAAGAATAAGCCCGTGCATAGAGCGCTCACTGCGTGTCAGGCACTAAGCCCTTAAGCTACATCATCCTACTCAACTTCATACCAAGGCAAGGAAATCTGTGTTGCCCATTTTCCAAATAAAGAAATAGGTGCAGAAATGTAATTTCTTTCCCCCAAGGCCACATAGCCAGTAAGTAGCAGAGTCAGGATTCGAACCCACAGCTTCTCTAGCTCCGGCACCAGGGCCCTGCTGGTTCTGTGGAGCCAAGGACAAGGACTCTAAGAGCCTCCTCTCCCATAGAGAGAGGCCCCCGCCAGGGAGGTCTCTGGGGCAGCCCCGCTGGGAACCAGCCCACCGCAGCCTGGGCAAGCAGCTGGGGCCAGGCCTCACGTCTGTGCAGTCACTGCCGGGCTAATTTTACCCACCGCGGCTGGTGTGCGTGGGCAGACGGACGCGGGACTGTTTGTTTTCCTTGGGAATCCATGTTTGAAGTCCTGACTATTTTTAAAATGGGGGCCAAGAGCATAACAGCCACTGCCCACGGTGACCACCACACCAGTGTCCTGCTGTCACCGCGGGCGCCAGCCCAGGCCACTGCCCCTGGCTGACACCTTGGGAGAGCAGAGCCCAGCTGAGGCTGGCCTGGGTCCACCATCCCAGGCCTGGCATCTCATAGGCCCCCTTCCCTACCTTTCCCTCTGTTTCCCACCTCAGAACCTAGGCTTTGCGGGGTGGAGAGGGAGCCAGGGGTCCAAGCTGGTGGCAGAGGTGGAGAAGCAGCCCAGGACCAGCTGGGGTCAAAGGGATCTGGAAAGGCCCTGGGCTCTGAAGTCAGACTTGGGTTTGAAACCTGGCTCTGTCGCTACTCACTGACCAAGGGCCTGTCACTTAACCTCGCTGAGCCTCAGTTTCCTTATCTACAAAATGGGAATAACATCCACTCATAGGACTGTCACAGGAGGAAATGCAGGAACCCAGTGTGGACCCCAGCACCCATGGGAAAGCTTCCCATGGAAGGTGCCAGAAGTAATGAAAGTAAAATATTTGCAGGAAGGCCAGGTCCTCACTCCCAGCTGTAGCAGGAGCTCTGGGAGTGGGGCAGGTCATGAGGGGACGGAGGAGGGGACTCTGGGCCACGCGTCCCTGCCCCCCCATTGTTCCCACAGAACCTGACCCCACGGCATTTTGGAGTGGAAAACGAAGCCCCCAATCTTCTTACTGGAGCCTCATCCTTTCCAGACCCAGCAGGGACTTCACACGGGCTCATTAAACTCGCAAATAACAGACTTGCTGTTTGGCTTTAGGGCTTGGGATTGTGTCTTTCTCTTTTTTTAAGCAAAAAAAGGTATTTATTTTCAGGGCGGACACCAGGGTTTTTGTTTCATGTACAGCCTGGGGACTGGGGGGCTTTTGGAGTGGTGGTGCTGGAGGGGCAGATGGGGTTGGGGGAAGAAAGGAAAAGGAGAGTGGGAGAGGGGAAGGGAGGGGGTCCCCACACAGGTCCCCCCTCACTCCCTGGCTCATGCCCCCCGAGGCCCCTGTGGACCCCCCCATCACCCTCCATCCCCCCCCCCCACCTGAAACATCTTCCCTCCTTGGTTTCCCCTTAAGCTTCTGTCCCCCACCTCAGGCTGTTCCTGCCAAACCTCTCTAAAGAGCAGCCCTATAATTACACCCTGTGCTTGTACAACAAATGTTCTCACATCCATGACCTCATCATGGCCTCCCACGGCCCTGGAGGAGGCAGGTGGGGCTCTCTGTTCTTGCTGCACAGGTGGAGAAACTGAGGCTCAGAGAGGGAAAGTGACTTACTTGGGGTCACACAGGGAATTATAGCAGATTGAGACTCAGACCCAAGCCTGCCTGATACAAAGGATGGCTCTCTGTACACTCCAAGGCCCACCTGAAACATCTTCCCTACTTGGTTTCCCCTTAAGCTTCTGTCCCCCACCTCAGGCTGTTCCTGCCAAACCTCTCTAAAGAGCAGCCCTATAATTACACCCTGTGCTTGTACAACAAATGTTCTCACATCCATGACCTCATCATGGCCTCCCACGGCCCTGGAGGAGGCAGGTGGGGCTCTCTGTTCTTGCTGCACAGGTGGAGAAACTGAGGCTCAGAGAGGGAAAAGGACTTGCCCCAGGCTGTGTGTCGGCTGAAGGCAAAGCCAATGTGGGTGGCTTGGCCTCAGATGTCTGCTCTCTAAGAGGGATCAACAGGACTGTCCTGCAAGGGGGTGCTTAATCCACTGCTGGGAAAAGGGAAGACATGGGTTGGTAGAGGAGCCAGGTGGCACCCCAAATTGGGGGTGGGGTAGGGAAGTATTGCATGGAGGGCAGAGCGTAGGTGAGTCTGGTGGTGGGGAAGGGTGGGTGGGGGCTGGGGGCTTTCTCCAAGCCTTGCTGAGTCCCCATTCCATGCTCGGGGGCCAGAGCCCCCCTGTCCCCCCACCAGCCCCATGCAGTAGGTAATAAAAGCCTGAAAAAGGAATAAGCCAGAAATTCTTCTTTTATTTTTTTTAAAGATGACCAGTAAGGGGATCTTAACCCTTGACTTGGTGTTGTCAGCACCACTCTCCCAAGTGAGCCACAGGCCGGTTCCTCAGAAGTTCTCCATTTGAGCATAAGGTGGACTACATCAGCATACACAAGCCTGCTCAGAATGCTGAAGCGTGTTTCGGGCAAGGATATATGACCAACATATAAATGCCACTGCTTTCTGATCACTCACTAGGCACCAGGCCCGGTGCTGAGCTCTACAGGGGTTGTCCTACTTAGTTCTTGCAATGGGCTTACAAGGCAGGTATAGTTCACCAAGGGCTTGTGAAAGAGTAGGCTCAGAGAGGTTAAGTAACTGACCCAAGGTCACACACATAGCAAAAGGCAGGGCAAGGACTGGAACCCAGGAAGTTTCAACATGAAGGCTTGTGCTAACCACTGGACTACCAGCTCTTCTCTGGGCATGTTGTTTGAGTGTACAAACACGTGCCTGTCTGTGCATGTGTGAATATGCAGGGCAGGTCCTCCTCTCAATGGCCACTGTGCCACCCCTGTCTCCTGTGTTGAGGGGGAGGGTGGCATAGTGCCAGGTCCCAATTTATGGAATAATCCCTGGGCGCCCGGTTTTTGGGGTGTGGTGGCGGCCACATGAGCGTTCACCCCTCAGCCCCACCGCAGAGAAATCCTCCAGTGCCTGCCTGCCCCAACCGCAAATCCCCTAATGGGCTGAGAGCCCTCCCAGGTGTGTGGGGAGCCAGGCCAGGCTGCTTTTCCCGGGCCAGCCTGGGCCTGAGGCCTCCTGCCCACCAGAGGCCCCGCCTCACAAGCCCCGTCCCTGTCCCAGCCGTGTTCCACACTCACATCAATGTCCCTGATGTTGTGCATGAGCTGGTAGGCGATGTCCTTGCAGCCCTGGCTCAGAGCCTCAGGGGGCATCTCATTGTCTGAGTACCAGTCCCGGTCAGCTGAGTGGGCGTAGGCGGCGCTGGGGGTGGCGTGGTTCACTCGTGTGGTTGTCACAATGCCCACAGATTTCCCTGGGGTATGGGAGGGGAGGGGTTGGCTTCATCTGCACATACGGGTATTCCAATTGCCTTCTCTCTCCCTCCCCCAGCTAAAGACTGGCCTCCCATCAGTTCCACCAATTGCCAGGGCCTCAGTCTCCCCTTCTGTACAAAGGGGGACCATGGCTTCCAAATAGCCTGACAGCTGGGACATTCTGCCTCTGTGACCCTCTCCCCACACCCTGGGGCCCTTGAGCTGTGAGCACCGGGCCAGAGTCCTCCCCTCCATCAAGGACCCCACCGAGCCCCACTCCTGCAGGAAGTCCCCCAGGGGCCTCCTAAGGGATCTCAGGTGGAGCGTGGTTCCCTCACCTGAGTCAGCTGGCCTTGTCCCCTCCCTCCAAAGTTCCTGGGGGCAAGGGCCAGGGCCTCCCAATTCCAAGGAGGAAGGAGTAGACATTTACTGATCCTCACCAGGCTGGTCCTGGGCTGGGTCCTCTACCCTCCTCTCTCACCAAACCTACGAGGGGGCTACATTTTAGTGCCCATTTTATACTCAAGGAAATGAGCTGGGATCCATGTCACCCCCTGGATCACTAGACTTCCCTGTCTGGAAGGGATTCCACGAATACTTCACAGATACCCAGAGCATCAGAGCTGGGAGCCCTCAAGAGCATCTTTTTCTGCCCTCTCCCCATTGTACAGTTGGGAAGACTGAGGCCCAGACAGACCACGGAGCTGGCCCCGTTCCCCGCCACTGCTGCACTCACCGGCATCCTTGGCCCAGCGCAGGATGGAGGTGACCTCGTTCCCCTGAGTTGTGTTGCAGAGGGAGCGCTCAGTCGCCGCGCTCACCCCCACGGTGCCCTCATTGGCCTTCACCCCACACAAGTAGGCGGTGGCAGTGCCTGCACTGTCGGGGACCTGAGCATTGGTGTTGTATGTCTGCACGTGGGAGAGAAGGGTCAGGAGATGGCCAGGCCTTGGTCCCCACTGTTGCCCACCCCACCTGCACTCACACCATGGGGACTGAGGCTTGAGGGGCAAAGAGTGGTCCCCCCTAGCCACAGGATCACCTAGCTGTCTGCTCCTACCCCCATTCCCTGCACCCTGGCAGCAAAGGGCAGCAGGAAGGGGTGGGAACCAAACTCTCCAGCATCTGGAGAAGTGTTTGGCAGAAGAGCCAGGGGTCAGGCTGGGTCAGCGGAGGCCTCTCTCTGGGTCTTGGCTGCAGAGCCAGCAAGTGGGGGATCAGGTGAGTCCTGGAGGTGGGGGTTCTTGAAGGAGTAGGGGTGCTGGGGGGAGGGGAGGAAGAGGATAGGAGGGCGCATGGGAGGGTGGGACGAGAGGCCAGTGCTGACTCCTCTGCCCACCTCCCTGCTGGCTGCCCCCTGTTCAGACCTCTAGTAAAGATCCTGAAACTACTCGCCTGTCTCCCTTCCCCAGCAGCCTGAGAGCTCCTGAAGGCACAGGAAACATCAGTGTCCCTTCTGTTCCCCAGAAGGGAGCCTGGGACCTGATCCACAGTGTCTGGAGGATGTTTATTACATATCCCCACCACCACCAGTAACAATGGCTACTGCTACTACACACTGCATGCAACAACATCCATTGATAATCTAATTTCACTGTGTGAACCACCTTGGGAGAGAACGAGAGAACTAGAACCATGTGCAAAGAAGTATACACTGCATGATTCCATTTATGAAAAATACAAAAGCAGGCACAGATAATCCACGGTGTTAGAAGTCAGGATGGTGGCTACTCTTGGTGGGAAGAGGGACTGCAGGGGGGCTTGAGGGGACCTCTGGATGCTGTCAATTGCTTGACCTGGATGCTGGTTATACAGACACGTGCAGTTTGTGAAAACACAAGCTGTACACGTGTGCACTTTTTCTATGTATGTTGCACTTCAATAAAAAGATTTTTCACATCAGTGAGTTAAAAGCCTCAAAATAAATCTTTGGACGTGGCTGCTGCCCTCCTTGTTTCACAGGGGGGCCCCAGGGCCCCAGGAGGGCAGGCCGCCTCGCCGGGGCCTGCAGCAGGCTTAGAGGCAGGTCTAGCAGACGCCACGCCCTGGCTCTTCCCTCCACGTTACCAAGTTGAGAGATGGGATGCTTGGGTCAGGTGGGCCTGGGACTGGGGCTCACCTTAGAGAGGGCCACAAAGGGGAACTTGTCCATCTCCAGCGTGGTCTCCTCCCCAGGGTTGTGGTGGAGCTGACCCTTGAGGATGCGGGCGGCTGTCACCGTGGATACGCCCATCCCTGTGGCAGGGAGTGGGGGGCCTCAGTCTCTTGGGCTCCCTGCCTCTCCCATCAGCTTTCTTGGGTACCTAGAGCTCTCTTAGTTTGATGTCAAAGCAGGCTTGGGCAGTGGGCACCAGACATGGCTCTGTAAGTGTGACCAGGCAGCCCCTCTTCGACTTCCCTCCCCAGAACCTCAGGGGACCGCTTGGCAGAGAAGACCTCTTGGGTCCACAGCCTGGCCCCCATCTTAAATACCACCCACGCAGGGCCCAGCCTCTTCAGCATGGCCCCTGTCACCGCAGCCTGGCTCCCTGGGCTCCTACTTAGGTGGCCCCGTCCAGCCCCTCCCTCGGGCCCCCAGGCCTCACCGTCTCCCAGGAACATGATGACATTCTTAGCCACGTTGGTGTTGAGCTTCTGAAGCCCCAGGGCATTTTTCAGGGTCTGCTGAGCTTGGTCTCGCCAGTACTTGGGGTCTTTCTCTTTCTCTGTACGGAGAGAGAGTCAGAGTTACTTGGTAGGGGGCGAGGGCAGCTTCTCATCCCCCGATTTACAGATACCCCGACATCTCATTGCTGAGGGCTGGAAGGCCTGAACTTGGAGCAGGAAGCAAGCGGTGCCCATCTCAAGCAACACACCTTGGGGTGTGTAAACATGTGCCAGTCATATCCTCCAAACAAGCCTGTGGATCCTGGGGTCTTCTTCCCTCATCACAGAATGAAGAAACCAAGGCTCAGAGACACCAAGTGACTCGCTCAAGGCCACACAGCACTGGCAGACACTGGCAGAGCTGGGCTTCACTCCAAAGCCAGCGCTCTTTCCTTTCACCCAGTAGAGACATTCTGCTAAGGCAGCAAACGAATTGTGCTAGCATAATTAGGAGGGTAATGTTTAACCTATTCAACAGAACAAGCTACTTGAGCAGTCCCCAGAGGTATGGAGCTACCAGTGATAAACTCTACTTGGCTTTTTCATTCAAGTAGGTTCAGCAGGAACCTGACTTGGCAACAGCATTAATAGCAGTGCTGGAAAGCAAGACTTGCCTTTTGCTTAACATATCAAATTTACAGTAACCATGCAATCTTACTCTGGTTAGGATCAATTAGCAAGAAGGATGTCCTGCGTCCCTAATCCCCCATCCATCACTCGGTGCCCATAACAGCTCCCATTTGGACAGCACTGTGTGGATTTTGAGATAAAATGAGAACTAGGAACACTCTCCTCTCTCTCTTTCTCTCTCTCTCTCTCTCTCTCTCTGGTGTGTGCATGTGTGTCCAGCTTTAGTGTCTGACAGACTTCAATGAAAACCCCTGTGCTGTGCCAAGTACCAGCTGTGTGACTGCACAAGTCACCTCTCTGAGCCTCAGTTTCCTCCCCTGTCCAGTGAGGTTGTTTGTACCGTCATCCCAGTGTCGATACAAAGACTGGACTGGATAATGCAAGTGCTATACCTGACCCACAGGAGAGGGTCACAAGTTTCCCCCACCCCCCTCCCTTTAATCCTACCTCCAGGGCTGGAATCCCTTTTCTTCCAAGCAGAGGACCAGGGTCCTGCCCATGGGAGTCAGATCCTTGCCACTGCCCACAGGGCTTTCCTCTGTACTCAGGCCCCATCAAACCTGCCCATCGGAACACCAAAGCCTAGAGATGGAAGCGCCTTGGACATTCCCTCTCTCAAGGGTAATGTTTAACCTATTCAACAGAACAAGCTACTTGAGCAGTCCCCAGAGGTATGGAGCCACCAGTGATAAACTCTACTTGGCTTATTCATTCAAGTAGGTTCGCAGGAACCTGACTTGGCAACAGCATTAATAGCAGTGCTGGAAAGCAAGACTTGCCTTTTGCTTAACATATCAAATTTACAGTAACCATGCAATCTTACTCTGGTTAGGATCAATTAGCAAGAAGGATGTCCTGCGTCCCTAATCCCCCATCCATCACTCGGTGCCCATAACAGCTCCCATTTGGACAGCACTGTGTGGATTTTGAGATAAAATGAGAACTAGGAACACTCTCCTCTCTCTCTTTCTCTCTCTCTCTCTCTCTCTCTCTGGTGTGTGCATGTGTGTCCAGCTTTAGTGTCTGACAGACTTCAATGAAAACCCCTGTGCTGTGCCAAGTACCAGCTGTGTGACTGCACAAGTCACCTCTCTGAGCCTCAGTTTCCTCCCCTGTCCAGTGAGGTTGTTTGTACCGTCATCCCAGTGTCGATACAAAGACTGGACTGGATAATGCAAGTGCTATACCTGACCCACAGGAGAGGGTCACAAGTTTCCCCCACCCCTCTCCCTTTAATCCTACCTCCAGGGCTGGAATCCCTTTTCTTCCAAGCAGAGGACCAGGGTCCTGCCCATGGGAGTCAGATCCTTGCCACTGCCCACAGGGCTTTCCTCTGTACTCAGGCCCCATCAAACCTGCCCATCGGAACACCAAAGCCTAGAGATGGAAGCGCCTTGGACATTCCCTCTCTCGATGGCCTCGCACTGCCTAGAGGGGAAGGCTGGGGTCAGGAGAGAGGGGAGGGTTCTGTCCAAAGCCATGTTGCATGCTCATGGGCTGGGGACACGCTCATCTTTTGGCCCAGCTCAGGCCCATGCGTGCCTCTAGGACAGCTGCGGGTGGAGAGAACAGCTCTCCATTCTTACACAGGCACGGTGTCTGGGCGATGTGCCAAGTGCTCCACACAGCAGCGTCTCCTTTCATCCGCCCAGCAGCCTCGCAGGGTGGGTACCATTATTTCCTCCCCACGAGGACAGGAAGAAATGGA
>NW_007729821.1:219853-220158 GCF_000696425.1 Galeopterus variegatus | reverse complement strand
CCGCGCCGCCGCTCGGGACGTGCCGCTTTGCATGCTGGGATTTGTAGTCTCTGCTGCACCGGCCCCCGCGTCGTCGGGGCTGCGGTGTCGCCTGCTTGCCTGCCTGCCTTTGAAAGAGCGGGTTTGTGGTTGTTTCTGTTGTTTCACGTCGGTCTGTGGCGGGGCCGAGGAAGGTTTAGGCCCGATGCCGCTTTGTGATTTTGAGCTTGTATAACGCGTAGTCCATACGAATGCTGTCGTTTCGCGTTGTTTTAGTGAAGGGAAATGGATGGAAAGGCGGGTTATCTCCTTGGCATTGACCTGGA
>NW_007729821.1:213860-217247 GCF_000696425.1 Galeopterus variegatus | reverse complement strand
GTTTACGTATATTACTTCTAGTCTTAATAATTACTGTATAATCTGCATATTATAGATGAAGCGTTCCGAGGGCTAGAAAAGTTTAAGTAAGTTGCTCAAGACCACACTTATGTAGGTCGTGGCTGAGCTGTGATATTCAACAGATAAGTTCAATAGGAAATAGTGACTGATGAATATTTCAATCCCTGTAGGAGTATCTCCTACAGGTGAGTCTGTAAGGGTGGCCCTGTTTTTGGTGTGTATGAGAGAAGATTAGTACCTTTTCCCCTCCATTAGTACCAAGTGTGTATGAGAGAAGATTAGTACCTTTTCCCCTCCATTAAAACAACCAACTAACATTTTGGTGTGGGCATCAGACTTTGAACTTCCGGGTTCAATTGCAGCTGTGAGCAGATGTCAGGAAGTGACTAGTGGGGGTCATGTAGCTCCTAGTCACTTAGTATTGCTGGGAAGAGACTTCAGTAGGTGTGTAATTGCTCCTATCATAAGATGACTAACTTTATGTACTTATTCAGTCTTCTCCTTTGCTGAGAATTGTTTCTTCCCCAGGGGGACCAGACAAGGAACCTCCCAATGCATCAATACCAAGATAGGGGCAAACTGCACCCATTTCAGGGGTGTTGAATGGGGCCTTGGCTCACCCAAAATCCTCACAGAAAGCAGGTGAGGAAGACCACTAAAACCCAGCTCTGAGGCTTCTTTCAACCTGCTCTTCCAATGCACATTTTTAGGATCTCAAACCCATCAAGGTATATGGGTGGAGCAAGGCTGGTTAGTGCTGCTCAATAATAAGGTGAGGGGGAGGGGGTGCATCTTCTTATGGATGTCTGCTTGGCACTTGTCTTTTGAAAACCTAGGATCAGTATTTTTAAATTGTTATGTATGGACCGTTACCTTGGATAAGTTGCTATTAAATCAAGGTAAGATGACAACACAGAAACAGGAAATTGCCCATTATATATTTAGTCTTTCTGTTTTGCAGAGTTGTATTTGCATCATGAAAACATTTGCCTTCAAATATTTCTTGAAAGTGAAAAATAGAAGGACTATCTGCTCTCCCCCAAATTTCTCTGATTGCTACAGGCATCAGCTGGGGCTCTCCTCTTTGTGTTAGTACTTATCTGTGAGCGTGGCAGCTGAAGAGGGCAGGAGGGAGACCGGTCTGTGTCTTCCTCCTTGTTTCATGTGATGCTGCTCCAGAGGTCTGGCTTGAAAAAAGCAGGACATTCGGCTTAGACAGATGGAGGGCAGGGTCATTTTCAAAATGAAATGAGTGCACAAATCACACTGTGAAATTGGCATGACCATCACTGCTGCTGTGATAGGCTGACTTATTTAGTCTCTTATAGGCAGTTGGGGAATAGATTAGGTTTTTGGAGGGTTGGGAAGGTGAAAGAAGGCCCTTTAATTAATGATGGAAATTCTGGAAAGCAATAAACAGGGTGGAGTATTATAAAATGTCATAAAGTATCATTTTCTTTGCAATAGAATCTTGAAAACCTGGAGCATATTTCCAAAAGTAAGTGTATTGTACCATTTCAGGCAGTAAGAAAGCATTTGGTGGTTGTAATAAAGTGACTTATTGACTTGTAGAAAGGAATTAGGGTTTGAGAAAATGGCGTTGCACTCAGGTTGGATTTTGTGACATAAAGGGAGACATGTTTACCATATAGAAGAGTTCCATTTAGGCAAAATGTATAGGAGCTAAAAGCATGATGTTTGGTTCTTAGCATGCTTATGCTGTGCCTGCCAAGATATGAGATGATCTAATTCCATATTCTATTTGTATGGATAATCTATTTGGAATTCATTTTAAAGACCAGTTGGAAGGTATGTCTTATTTATCCTGTAAATGTGACCACTTCCTGTTGTAAATATTGTTAATTTATGAATATTTCAACCACAGCTGTGGTCACACATCTTCATTGATAAAAGAAGACCTGCAAAATGATTCTCCAGTTGTTATTTCTTTTTCCCTCTGATTCCAGGCAATATCCCTCAGTATAGCATGTTTGGGTGTCTCAGTTACCTCCCACTCTCACACCTCCATCTCCCAGTATGAACAGGGAAGAAAATAATAAACTAGTGTCAAATTGGTAATGTAGCTGACTGACTTTAAGGAGCATTTAATGTTCAATCTTTTAAGACTTTTGGAAAGGCTGTACGCTGAGTCAAGACTTGGGGACATTTATGCTCAGATGAGACATTTAACCTCATATGAACTCTCCTTTTGCTGGTAGTCCCAGCTTTATTAATAATTTAATTAGATTCCCTTCTTGAATATACCTTGTTTTTGATCAAGTAGCTTGTATTTAGGGGTTTATGGTGTTATTGTCTAAATTAACTTATCAGGGAGAGCACAATAGCATTATGATTTATAAAGGGGATTAGCAGAGAAGGCAGATACTGGCATCTAAAAAAATCAACCATCCAAACAAAGAGGTACTCTATGCCCCCAGTGTTTATGCCGCCCTTTCAGTATCAAGCTTGCTTTGCCTTACTTCCCTCATTAATCCTCAAAGCCCTTCTGTGAATTAGGTGATTCTTAATGTTGGATCCACTTTACAACTGCAGACTGCAAAGCACAAAGCAGCCGGCGGTTGCTGCAGCCAGTACTGGTGATTGCTTGTGCTGGCCAGTAGTGGGCCACCCTGCACCTCTTCCCTCTCTCCCTGGGCACCTCCTCTCCAGTCAGTTGAATTGGCTTTGGATCATTTGCTACAGTTTGTTCTAATAGAACAGGCACAATGGTGTAAGAATTTTAAAGTTTAAGCACCGAAGCTGTTGTGTAATTGTATGGCGTCAGTGTGGCTGGCAGCCCTGTTTTGATGCGATTCCCCCGTGTAATTGCCCATGCAAATTTGAGCAATCTGTAACGGACACAGGATCCAGCATTTGCTCACAGACTCTCCTGCCTCCAGAAAAATTTCTATAATTTGAAGAACCTTTTGTCATCTTTAAAATACTGTATGCACAGGGCTGTCCCAGTATTCCTCTCACACATGTAAACATCACAGATCAAGATAAGTTTATGGGCTAAATTAACAGTCAGAATTTAAATTGTAGGTATTCAAACGCATGCTTCCCTTTTTCAGCCTTTAAATCACCTTCTCAAAGGAATAAAGATTATTCCAGAGCTTTAGTTAAACATTAAGCATTTTATTAAAAACAAAGACATTCAGGTCTCTTAAAGCTGACTGTTTCAAAATCATGGATTAGTTGCTTGTGAAATGGCCAGTAGTCTTTAATGTAGTATTCTTATAATGAAACATCAGTCTGGGAAATCTACACAAAGGGAATGACTTCAAACAACCCAATTGAAGACTTATTTCTCTTCTTTTGTGTAAAACAATAATAATTAGGAAACAAGTCAGTAGGAGACCCTTT
>NW_007729821.1:212942-213511 GCF_000696425.1 Galeopterus variegatus | reverse complement strand
TATTTCTCTTCTTTTGTGTAAAACAATAATAATTAGGAAACAAGTCAGTAGGAGACCCTTTTTAGATTATTAGACATCACAATAAAATGGTGAAAGCAATTTCCCCCAAAGGGAATGAAACTCAACAAACCTAGGCTCCCATTTCTACACTAGGATTTTTTAAAAATTCATATAAATATGATTTAATCCAAATCTAAACTAAAGCAAAAGAAAATTTGAGATTCTAGTACACACACATATACAAACAAAATGAACACAGAGATAAATGATGGCTTCAAATAAGGCATTTTTCACGGCAAATACTTCATTTACTTAATAAAACCAACATATTTCCGTAGCAGTGTATACATTCAATGACATTGGTATAGATATGCTACACAGATAACTTATCTTAATAATTTATCTTGAGCACTGCTGAGAGATGTACCGAATATGCAAGAACATTCAAAATTAAATTTAAAAAGATGTACAACCTAAAATTACTAGCTGAGGAAAAGGTAATGACAGAAACAATGTAAGCACAACATCAGGCATTGCTAAATCTAAATGCTCATTATGAAATTCTACAG
>NW_007729821.1:211195-211827 GCF_000696425.1 Galeopterus variegatus | reverse complement strand
AACATCTTTAGGTTTGCTCCTGTTTTATTTGAGAAGAATAAACAAGAAAATTATCTGGGGAAAATTTAAAAAGTGAAAAAGAGCCTAGTTCTTTGGTGTGGGAACTGAATAAAAGTCAGTGATTTTATTCAACAGATGGAAAACCTGAGACCTGGAGAGTCCCAAGAGTACAGGTCCAGCTGATGGCCAAGCCAGTACAGAGTCCTGGTCCACGGTGCCCAGGATGGTGCCTTTTACAACGTCTCAAGTTGTCCCTTTTCACCAGGATTGCTGACTACATTGTAGGTTGTACAGGTCTTAGCTATATACTGACCAATGACAATAAATGTGTCTGAAAAAAATACACCTCACAGAAAAGGTAGGATGAAGTCATTCCAACCATTAATGTCAAGAGACCTGAGAAAGAAACAATCTAGTCAGTTAGTGGACACGAAGGCTCACATTTCAAATGCCTTCCTCCAATAGGAAATAGACAAATATAAGGACTGGGAAAACTTCTGTTTATTTAGGAAAAGCAGAGTATATGGATAACCACACATACATCACATTCTTGCAAAATTATGAATTATTTAGGAAAGGGATTAAAAATACCTCGAACTCTCAAGTTCAATCTCTAACCCCCAGGATTGTTG
>NW_007729821.1:209090-210062 GCF_000696425.1 Galeopterus variegatus | reverse complement strand
CGGAGGGTTTGTGCTATAAATTATGTTCCCCTTAGCAATATGCAGCATCAATGTTCAGGGTAGCTACAGTGCGTATAGGTGCCAGCAGTCTTTGTCAGACCCTGGGTCCAGTTTTATCATAAAGTGCATGCTTTAAAATTTTGTTCTAGATGGACTGGCATCCATTTGTCTGGGCTATTTATTTATTTATAGTTGGGGAGGATAACAGATGTGGGCTCATCTCTGCCTCACGTGGACTGATTTTCAATTCCCGTTTGTGACATAAACATGATGTGGCACAATATCCAGAAACACCTGCAGTGCTTTTGAGCTGCAGACACACGAAGGTCTCGCAGACCAGGGTCTGTCCCTAACTCCACGCATCCTTTGTTCCTCACCTGAAGGAGGGGAGACAGCCCTGCAGAAGCTATTTTCTTTTATAGCAGAGTGATTCAGAAAACTGGCTTAATAAAATCCATAAATCTGAACAACCTCCTCTTACCTGCTCTGCGGAGACAATTTTTCCTGCACTCATTTTCTCCACTAGTTTCTCCAGTCTTCCTTACAGAGACAGCTAGCTGCAAAGGGGGCCTAGGGACATTATTTTTCAGGGTTCCCAGTCCTTTCTTCTCTCCTTTGCCAAACCCCTCCCTGCTCAAATATCTTTTTCTGAGCAATTCATGATAGGATTCTACACCTTCATTTTTTTTGGTTGGCAGTACCATTTTTCTTTGTTTGGATTGACTTTCACCTTTCCTTTGGCAGTTTCCTTAACCACCTGCCTTGGTCCCTGTCTTTCCTTTATTGGTCTTATTTTTCTTCTTCTTCCTTTTTTCCCCCCTCTTTGCCTGGTTTATAATTTTCTTTCACTCTGTTTCTTGCCGTAAAGAATCTTACTTCTTCTGTACGATGACCTGCTCTCCCCTTGCTTCCATTTTGTTACCTTAATTTTACCCATTTCTTCTTTAAACATTTTCTGAATGTCTACTATGT
>NW_007729821.1:192843-207825 GCF_000696425.1 Galeopterus variegatus | reverse complement strand
ACACCAAAGCTTATCACTAAGAAAACTCAAAGTAGTCAGTGCTCAGTCTCCGTGGTTCTGCTGTGTCCTGTGAAATAACTCTCACTGTCAGAAATAGTTCTGAGATGTTCATATGTCACTTGGTAAATCCAGCTATAGATTTCCTTTCATCCTTACTCTAATTAAAGTCTATTAATCCATCCTTCTGGGAGAAGGATTGTTCTATAATGAAGGTTTAATTTTAAAACTCTGAAAAAGGGGGGGCCACAATCCCAATGTAGAATTACAAATCTTGTATAAACACCAATCAGACAAATATATTTGCTATATTCCTAGTATAGACCTTTCTGGGGAAAAACTGGGATTGTTTGGGATTTATAAGGATAGTAGAGTTTATCTATTAGGGAGGCAATTCTAAAGGCTCTCATCCATCATTAAGAAGCTTTAAGATTAAAAATAAAATATTCTATAGAATACAAATCAGAATTCTTGGGGCAGTCTGGCACAAAAGCACACTCGGGCAGAGGATTCAAAGGCAGGCAGTGTTTGCATGTAACAAACAGAAGAGCCATGTACAAAATGCAGCAGCACTAATGACACTGTCACCGTCCTGTATTCCCTCAGCTCGGAGTGAGCGGGCAACTGTCCTCGGGTCCTTGGATCCAAAACCATCCTCTGCCCAGAGCCTTCATCTCAGCCTGTGTGTGTTCATCAGGTAAAACTGAGTGTCCTGGGACGTGCTCCCTGCCCCCATGACGTCCTTTGTCCTTCCTGTCACTCTCTTCACTGCTGAGCACACTTCAAGGTGAAAGCCCAGGCATGCTTCCCAGCACATCCCCGAGACCTGAGGTCTGACTGAGCTAAAAGAACAAAAGGATGATGTGGCTGGTCCGAAGCTGGCTCTTCAGGCTGCAGTCACTTTGCAGCAGCAGCTGACTTGGAGGTTTAGTTTCTGTCCTCCTTGGCCACCATGAGGCTGGCAGGGGAGCGTGAGGTAGCCAAGACCAGCAGCCTTTTTTGGTGCAACTCTTCCCACTTACTTCTGTTTGCAGCCACTGAATCTAGCATTGGCTTCAGTTTCACATTGACTTTCACCAATGCCTAAAACAAAATAAAAAATAGATGGGAGAGAGAGGAACCAAAGTCATTGACATGATTTTCCACCTTTCATTTATGAGGAGAATGGCAACTGGCTATAAGAAATGAAAGTGATGATTATTCTGGTAAACATGAGCTATGTACAAGAAGTAACTATGCGTTTAACACCATTATGTTGTATTAACAAGCGTCCACAGAGAATGAAAAAATAAGACAGGATAGCTGTGTGTATCTCCAGGGGGCGCCAACCACGTAGACTCTGATCCTGTTTTACAACCACATCAAGCAAGACAGGAAACAAAATATTCAGCTTACACGTTTACAGATATGTGTATTTTGCCTGCCATAGAAGGCTCTAGATCTCAACAGACTGTGAAGTTAAATTTTTACAAAAATAGACCTACAATTGCTGTGCCACAGGTGACCGTGGGTGGACTTACCTGAATAAGAAAGATAAAATCCTGAAATAAGAGGAGTGCTTATTTTTAAAGCTAAAAGATCTGGGAACTGTGTTAAACATACAGATCAACGTGGAAACACGTATGGGAAGAGACACAATAGAAAGGAAGAGGAGTGGAAGAGAGTGACAGAGGGTGGAGGAGAGATGAAGGAAGAGGAAAAGCAGACTGTGGCCAGAGACACACTGTCCACCAGCCGGATGAAGCTCAGGATTTTTAAAGCTAAAAGATCTGGGAACTGTGTTAAACATACAGATCAACGTGGAAACACGTATAGGAAGAGACACAATAGAAAGGAAGAGGAGTGGAAGAGAGTGACAGAGGGTGGAGGAAAGATGAAGGAAGAGGAAAAGCAGACTGTGGCCAGAGACACACTGTCCACCAGCCGGATGAAGCTCAGGATCAGCGTCCTCACTTGTACCAGACCCTTCTAATATTTTCTTTTGTACTTCATGTTATTGTTATTATTTGTAAAAGAGAGTCCCCCTAATCCCATCTGGTATATAAGCTTTTGGCCTTATAAAACCTGAATTGCTCTTGGTAGTGGGATGAGAGCCCTGAAAGTAAGACAGCTCATTTGGG
The DNA here is from genome assembly GCF_000696425.1 of Galeopterus variegatus. Classification (NCBI taxonomy): domain Eukaryota; kingdom Metazoa; phylum Chordata; class Mammalia; order Dermoptera; family Cynocephalidae; genus Galeopterus; species Galeopterus variegatus. The sequence goes on along the minus strand of NW_007729821.1, from coordinate 205,708 downwards.
CTGGCCCATTAGCTCAGTTGGTTAAGAGTGTGGTGCTGATAATCCTGAGGTCGAGGGTTTGAGCCCTATGCCAGCCACCAAACAAACAAACAAACGAATTGACACTGAAGCATGATCCAGAGATCCCGTGGAACCTGGTTCTTCTCTAGGGGCTGGCTGGTTAGCTGAGTTGGTTAGAGCACACTGTTGGTAACACCAAAGTCAAGGGTTTAGATCCCCTTACCAGCCAGCCACTGAAAACAAACAAACAAAAATGCTGAAAGTAAGATGGCTCATTTGAATCGAATGCAAATGAGCAATCCTGCAGCTTTCACCTCAGAGGGCTGCTCAGGGATGGGCTGCTCAGGGATGGGCAGTGGTGTGGGGCTGGGGCCTGAGGATCTTGCCTCTGAACTGGGGCCAGAACAAATTCAGGAAGCTCAGGTTATCAGCACCACACTCTCCAAGTGAGCCACTGGCCGGCCCTAGGAAGCTCAGCTTAAATAGGTAAATATCTTACAGGCCAGAGGGGCACAGTGTTTATACTCTGTCTGACAAGGAAATTCCATTCTCTGTTTCACTGATTTTTTTAAGTAAATGACAAACTTTAAAGTTTATAGAATTCTTTTCTTTTAAACATATTAATATCTATATTTTCTTTGTTTTAAACTCTATTACTTTTCATTTTGAAAGGCTTCACACATATTCAACCAGTAAAAGATGATCAGCAAAAATTTCTACTAAGTATCTGTATGCTAATAAGTATGAATAATAAATATAATTAAAGCCATCAATGTAGAATATATACAGCAAAGGGTTTGAAAGCCTTTTTATTTTCTGACATCTCAATATAAAAGAAAATGAGATTTTGATGATATTTAATCTTTCAGAAACATGGCCTTTATCCTTTTAAAACATAAGTTTTTGCTTGTTTAAAAAATACGGTTTTCCTTCACTTTGTAGTTATTTTATATTTTTCTTAAGAAATGTGTTAATTTGAGAACATATAGAAACAATAAGGTAAAAAGAAGTAGGAAATACAGATAATTTATAATCTCATGACTTAAGAAATAACCACTATTAACTTTTGGTTTTTGCCTGAATGGCATCTTTCTATTATGTTTTCTAACTGTTAAATTATCTGAACATCTAAAATATATTTATATGTTGGTATTTTTTTAAATAGCAGTTTACAAATGGGCAGAATCCTAATAACATATGGATTTTTAAGCATTTATACTTCTTGGTATCTCATTTCCAGGGTCCCAGAGAAGTGTAAAAACCTGACATCCCCACACGGACGAGGAGGAGCTTTCACTTGTGAACACATACCATGTGTTAAATATGTTGCCAGCTGCCCCACATATTTCATCTCAGTTATTCCTCACAATCACTCTGCATTTTACAGAGGATAAAACATGTCTCTCACATGTTAGGATCACAGATGATTCTTAAGAATCCAAATAGGAAGTTAAGTGTTCCTTTTGTAATCTTACCATCTGTTTTGGAAGCTGTGGAGAAAACCATTGCTTTTCTTAAATAAAAATCAAGGATAGGACACTAGCTGGCCATGCAGAACAAGTACATAGAGAAAACTGTCCAAGGATGTAGCATAGAAGGTAGCTCTTAAGAAGTCAAGAAGAAAAACAAGGAACGATAAGGTACACATGTTGATTGTGTGGCTTCAACCTCTGTCATTAATCAATTCAAATCAGCTAATAATTTTGTTATTCATAAACTTTCAGAGTCTTCCTCTTCAGAGTAAGAGACTGAAGACATGAACTTGTCTGAAGACACTTTGGGTGTGATTGCTGTTGTCATCAAGTTGGGGTAAGGCCTGACACCAAGAACTTCCTTCCTTCCTACTTACTCATACCCATCTTTTCTTCCTTCCTTCCTCTTATCCCAGTTCTGTCACCCATCATCTTGGATATGTACAGAACTCTCATGAATTCTGACATTGTTCTTTGAATGGGAACTTTATGTCACTTGGGGCCTCCTTGAGATTTAGGTAAAACTTGACCTCAAATCTATTTCATGCTCTGGGGACCTTTCAGACTCCTTCTCATGATGTCCAAGTTCTACTTCCTTGTGCTCTTTAACTTCATTCTTAAGTCCATTTGGCCTTCTTGACTGTACTCTGCACCACTCCTAATGCAAAGTTCCACTTCATTTCCCCCTTTTACAGGACATCCAATCACCCTCAACATTTTTGGATGCCTACTGACTCTACTGAACCTTAGAGGTTATCATAGGGGAAGTGACTTATCCACCGAGTCACTCCTACTTGCTCCTCCCCATGTCAAAGGCCACAGTCTTTCGCCCCATGAAAGTAATCCAGTTTTCTCCCCAGCCCTATTCACTGCTTTCATACAGACCTGCCCTGCCAGCTAGTCTGTTTTTCCCAGGTTCACTGGAATTCTGATGAGTTAAAGTTTCTCTCTCTTGTTACACTAAGCCCTATAATGTAGTTTTCAATTTTCCCTGTAAAGAAATGAATAAAAGAAGGAGCACGGGGCTGCGAGAGTGTTAGCCTATGGAAAGGTGATGTTCCCATTTATGCATTGCATCAGTTAGCTTCTTTTATTCTGTGGTCATAGATTATACACCTGGTCCCATGTAGACACCTTGCAGGTCTGTCTCATGCATCACAAGGGGACAAAAGGTGAACGTATGACTAAACCACTACAATTTCAGCACACCTCCTGAAAAGCCTTCTCCAAGCATGGCCTGTGGTTGGGGAGTGGTCAGCAGCAAAGCCTTCCAGCAGGAAGAACAGCTCATCATGTTGAGGATGCCAGAATATACTTCCCCATGCACAACTGCAGACCACCTGTTAGTAAACCTGACTTATCCCCTCCAATAACCTTCCACTCCAGGGATACAAGTAAAAGTTAACTAGATGTAAGTTAAAAGAGTAGGGGTGGGGGTTGAAAGCCCAGAAGTAATCAGGTGCCCTAATGAATAGTGAGAGATCCCCCCTGGCTGAGGTGGTATCTCTCTTCACATCAATGTCCTTTAAACAGAGAATATATTCTCTCTCTCAACAGTGGTGTTTATCACACTAAGCAAAAACATCTAATTTTAAATTACATGTACCAGCTATTTCATATGATAATAAAACAAAGCAACATAACCCAGGCAGTGATCAAAATCCCCTTTATTTCCATGAGAAAAATGCAGGTGCCTGTTTTCTGCTCAATACGCAGTGTTTTTATTTAGACAATAGTGAGGTAGCAACAACTGCCATGGTTTTATTTAGTATAATTTGGCACCAGCTCCTCTTTACTCCGATCAAACCTTTTAATTAAACTGACTACTATAATTCCTATGGAAATTAGTGTTTATGTTATTTTCCTGCTACAAAAGCATTTCTCTAGAACTTATTTTTTTTTAATCCCAGGAGCACAAATTGGAAATTTTTTTTTGCTTGAAATGTAATTAAAAACTCATTTGATTACAATATTTCTGGCTCTGTTTTACTTATTAAGTTCCTGTAATCAGTTTTCTTTTATGAAGCTGCTGGGAAATGATCTCAAAAACAGCACATTTTTCTCTTCCTTGGCAGGTTCCCGAGCATTTACTGAATTACATTCCTAGCACCTGCCCATGATTCGAATTACTCCACCAATTTATTCCTTAAACCATTTAAGTTTATTTGGCTTAGCCCCAAACAGATTTCTTTCCTTTATCCTTGCTCTTTGCTCTCCCTCTTGCTTCCTTTGTGTTGAATAAAATATTGGGGGGAGGGGAAGACAGTACATATTTCTCAGAATTCCTTCTTTCTCTTTATTTCATATTCTCCTGAAAACACAGAATTGCTGTACTAGAATATGGTTTTCCTCTGGCCAGGTGCTGGTTCTAGGCAAAGGTAGTAAAAATCCTATCTTGAGGAATTACACTTTTAATTTGTTACATAAATGCATTTAGCTGAGAGAATATGGAACTATTAGAATATTAGTAAAGCGAAGGATTATCTACAAACCTAAATTCCAAGGTTTATGGTGACCGTGTACAATGTGCCAACAGCAAGAGAATTGCTTCTAGTGTTTAGAACGATAGGGGCATTCCTAAAGCTTCTCAGCAGCGAGTGACACCCGATGGATGGGTTCAGTGAGATGCTACTAATATCTGTCTAGTTGGACTTGCTCCTCATTTAGCGGAAGAGAAAGGAGGAAACTTAGCACCCATCTGGTCACTTTCCATATATACGCAGAGGGACTGTAAAGGTTATGTACGTGGCTGCATCAGCTGCAGGATGCCTGACTCTCCTCTGTGGCATCCCTGCTGAGTGACCTTTCAGTCACAGTTTAAACATGTCCAAAGGCGGGGAGCGCATTACCTCCCAGAGGGTCCAGTTTACTCTTTGACTGTTCTGGTTTTACAATGTTGTTCTTTATGTTCAGGTGAGATTCTGTGGCATCCCTGCTGAGTGACCTTTCAGTCACAGTTTAAACATGTCCAAAGGCGGGGAGTGCATTACCTCCCAGAGGGTCCAGTTTACTCTTTGACTGTTCTGGTTTTACAATGTTGTTCTTTATGTTCAGGTGAGACCTATACTCTTGCAACTTCTTCCTAATGATTCTAATTCTTGGGGTGCTCCCCCTTTAAACCAGAATCTTCTTGAGCAGTATAGATCTTGAAGACCCCTGTGCAGCTCCAAGTGTGGGTTAGGGTTGATGCTGACCTCAAAACTCAACTTGGGATGCACTGCTTCTCCCTGGGGGCCACCTTATTGATATCACTGGGCCTCCCAAGCTCTCTCCTGCTCCCTCCAGGCCCACTGCAGACAGGACCTCCTCAAAACTCAACTTGGGATGCACTGCTTCTCCCTGGGGGCCACCTTATTGATATCACTGGCCTCCCAAGCTCTCTCCTGCTCCCTCCAGGCCCACTGCAGACAGGACCTGGGATACTTGCCCCACTGGGGACACAGCCTGGGCATCTAGTCATCTAGGTGGCTGAGGGACCTCCACTTCTTTCCTGATTCTATTCACACTCCATTGTTGAATCCTCTTGTGACCAGCACATAGTTTATTCCATATTTACATTTTGAGTAAGTAACAGATTCACATAGTTTAATGGATATAAAAGGGTACAAAAGGTACAGTGTAAAATTTCCCTTCAGCACTGCCCCAGCCACTCAATTTCCTCCCCTACAGGCAACAGATGTTATCAGTTTCTTGGGTATCCTTTGAGAAATATTTTATGCATATGTAAGCACATAAATATATTTACCCCTTTTTGCAAATGGTAGTGCACTATACAGATTGACCTGTGCTTTACCTTTTATTCTTAATGTATCTTGGGGAAAAAAATCCCATATCACTATAAAACTGAGGTTTCCTCATTTTTTATGGCTACCTAGTATTCCATTGCTATCATAATTTGTTTAACCAGTTCCTTTTTTGATGGAACCTAAAGCTTGTTTATATTTGGCCATTACAAATAATGCTTAATAGATATCCTTGCAGATAGCATTTAGTAGGTATGAAGTTTATCAGAAGGTCAAATTCTAGAATTAGTATTGCTGAGTCAAGGGGCATACATGTTTGTATTTTGGTAGATATTACTAAATCAACACATACAATTTTGCTTAAGATATATGGCAGGACCCTTATATTAACCATACTGACAAGAGAGAAAAAAAATAGAAACCATAGCTACTGTTTAGACTGAGGCCTTGGAGAGATAGTGTGAGATGAATAAAGCTAAGAAGGAAACACAAATCTGGAATTTGGTTCTTCTCCTCTCTGTACTCCAGATGCTAATTTCTACACAGTACACTTGATCTCACTCAAGCATCACAATCATGTTATTCCAGAAGGTTTTGATTTCAATTTCCTGTCTGAAAGAAATCCCCCAAATGGTGCACGACTCTACTTAAATCTCTCGTAGCTAATCAATTGTCTTTGACCATCTACAAGTGTTTCCAGGGTGTTACACAGGCGGTTACTCTCCTTAGCAAACTTATTGAATGCTTACTTTGTATCAGACTGTCGTAAGTGCTTTACATACATTGTCATTTAATTTTCTCAAGAACCGTGTGAAGTAGATACTGTTATCATTCTCATTTTTGTTAGTTGAGGAAACCAAGGCCTAGCTAGATTAAAGAACCCACTCAGAGTCACTCAACTGATGAGCAGAACTGAAACTCTGCGGCAAGGTTTCTCAACCTCAGTAGAACTGATGTTTTGGGTCAGATAAATCTTTGTTGTGGGGGCTATCTTGTGCGTGTAGAATGCTCTTGAAGCCAGTGGCATCTGCTCCCCAAGTTGTGGCACCCAAAACTGTCTCAAGATGTTGCCAAATGTCCCCTGGGGAGAAGAATCATCCCAGTTGGAACCACTGCTCTACTGTCTTTAAGAATTACATCTTCATCAAGTTTTAAATGAACCTAGCTTCTCCTCAAATAGAAGGGGGAATGGAAGTTACTAGTTATAGTCTGAATCCTGACAGCATTTCTTCTAGCAGAGAAGGGAAGATTTCCTCCTTTAGCCAAATACATACATCCTCCTGACCTCCTTTTACTGAGGACATTGAGGAAGGACGAGTAAGAGATGCATCTACATATTGAACTCTCATTGTGCTGGAGTAGGGCTAGGGGCTTGAAGTTATTATCTCATAAAATCTTCATAGCAGTTCCGTGCAGTAGGTACTTTCATCATCTCTACATTATAGATAAGGAAACCAAGGTTCAGTGAGGTGAAGTGCCTTGTCTGTGGTCATACAGTGAGAGATGGAGCCAGGATGTTTAGCTAAGTCTTTCTGACTCTGAAGCATTGTGTGGAAAGTTCCTTCCCTAGAGGACTCAGCCCACTCTCTACCTTCTCTGTGAAGTCTCCTCCGATCTCCTGGCGTAGAACCAGGTCTCCTTCTTACTGATGCATGTCTGTAGCATGCTCCCCATCTTTCCAATTGTATCTATCATACTGAAGATGTCTTTGTATGTATCTACCGTACTGAAAATGTCCTTGTATTTTTTTTTTCAGTACTTTAAAGATACTGTCTCTGGATTGCATTTTTATTTCTTTGTACATAATGTCTTTTTTTTTTTCCCTCTGTCTCCCTTTAAGATTTTCTCTTTATCACTAGTTTTAAGCAATTTGATTCTGATATGCTGTGGGTAGTTTCCTTCATGTATCTTCTTCTCGGGGTTTGTTGAAAATCTTGGTTCTGCATGTTTATTTCCACCACTCTTTCTTCAACTTTTATGTCTATGTTTTCCCTCTGGAACTCCAGTTATACAAATATTAGCCATTTGGTGTCCTGCTGCTCAACAGATGCTCTGCTCATTTCTTTTCAGTATTTTCTGTATCTGAGTTTCATTTTGGATAGTGTCTGTTGCTACGTCACTGAGTTTTCTTCTGCAATGCTAAATCTGCTGTGTATCTACTATGTATTTCACCTCAGAAATTGTAATTTCTATTTCTAGAAGTTTGAGTTGTGTCTTTTAATATCTTCCATGACTGTTTATCATGTTTAATCTTTCCTCTACCCTCTTAAACATATAGAATGTAAGTATAATAACTGAATTAATATCCTTCTCTATGAATTCTATGAACTATATCATCTCTGAATCTGTATTGATTGATTTTTCTCATTATTATGGGTCGAGTTTTCTTGCTTCTTTATATGCCTGATAATTCATGATTGGATATCAGACATTGTGAAGTTTATGTTATTGGGTGCTAGGTTTTCCCCCTCATTTTAAAAAATATTTTTCAGTTTTGTTCTGGAATGTAGTTAGGTTTCTTAAAAATAATTTGATCCATTTGAGACTTGCTTTTAAACTTTGCTAGGTGGATCTTTTTTTCTTTTGCTAGGCAGCCTTTTGTCTACGGCTAACTTGGCCCCACTATTGAGGCAATACCTTTCTGAGAACTGTACACAATGCCTTACGTATTTCATTGTTTTTTTTTTTTCTTTTGCTAGGCAGCCTTTTGTCTACGGCTAACTTGGCCCCACTATTGAGGCAATACCTTCCTGAGAACTGTACACAATGCCTTACGTATTTCATTGTTTTTTTTTTTGTGTGTGTGGCATTTTGGCTGGTAGAAGCATGGACAATTCCCCAGCCTGTGCGACCTCTGAGGATTGTTCGACTTGCTCCCCAGTACTTTCCTTACATGGATGCGGTAAACAGCTCCAAGCTGAAGACACAAAGCGACCCTCTACAGATCCCTGGAGCTCACTCTCTCCATGCAGCTCTCTCTTTGGTACTCTTCCCTGGAAACTCTAACCTCCTTGGCTTCTCCAGACTCCTGGCTCTGCCTCCTCAGCTCAGTGAGGTCACTGGGCTCTGCCTCGATTCCCCCTCCTGGTGCCATGGCCTGGAAATTCTCCCCAGGCAATAAGGAGGGACGGCTGTAGGGCTCCCTTCATTTGTTCTCTTCACTCAGGAATCACTGTATTGTGTTGCCCCTTGTCCTGTGTCTGGAAACTGTCATTTCATATACTTTTTCTGTTTTTCATTTTTAGTCTCTATTCCACCACGGCCAGCAGTGGAGGTCCCTTGTCACTGGTTTTAAAAGACTCTGTCTTGCCTACTATCCCATGAGGTCAGAGAGAGAATGGAAACAGGGCTTTTATCTTTCTATCTCTAGCATCTATCATGGTGACCCCAGGAAGAGACAGCCCTCCTCCGCTCCTCCACAGAGCAGAGGCAAGAAGAAGGGTTAAGGCTGGGACAGTTGTTAGTGGCTGAGAGTGGAGTCAGGACGTTCTGACCTGCTACAAAATTTTGCTGTAAAAATAAACTTAGAATGACCCCCTTGTGGAATGAATATACAGGACTCTCTCGTATTACCATTATTCCTGAGTCCTGCTAGAGGTCAGATTCTGGTCTTCTTTCCCTCTGCCATCAAGATCCATATCTGTTATCGTCTGCCTCACTGTTTGCTAACTAATTGACCACAATCACTTTTTGGAACTCAGCTGCTGGATAGATGGGACTGATGTGGGAGTGAGCAAAGAGAATCCATGCCCTTAGAAAAGTCAATACTCCTATACTCTGTTGTTGGAAGCGGGCACAGAGAAACGTCCCCAAATTAAAACTGGATTTGTCTTTGAACTGGAAAATGCCCAATTGTGCCATTAATACCTTTAAAAAAACTGTGAGGAAATTACCTGAGCTGGCTATTCTTCTATTTATTTATTTTTTGAGTCAAGTAAAGCAGTGGGAGTGGAGAAAGAACAAAGAATATCTTATTTTTCTTTTTTTTTTAAAGGACAAAGAGAGAAGATGTTTTTGGCCTCTTGTTGTTGAGCTGTATTTCCAGAGTTGCTAGCAATATAACTTATATTTTTTGCCTTCCTTCACCCCTGCCTTACCCAAAAGAAATAATCAGAAACTAGGAGATACAATGTATGGTGGAGAAGAAAGAATTTAGAGTATGTTTAAAAAGATCAATTTTTGATAAAATATAAAATTAGACTTGGATCTCATCTCAAATATCTATTTGAGGCAATATCCCTGTTATGAAGATATGATCACTTTACTACCATGACTATTTCTTTTCTGAGTAAAAATGTCAAAAGATCCATTTGGCGATTGGTATTTTGCAATGGAAAATCCTTGCTGATATGACCAGCAGGCATCATCTCTGCTCAGACGTTCGACAGGAGGGCAGGAGAACATGCATGTGGTGGCAGGCCCTGAAATTTTCTTGAGATCACGGGACTGACCAATCTCAGGTGTAAAGAGCATCCCTTTAAGGTCTGTGACTTCAGAGAGAAGTGGCCAATTGAGGAAGCGAATCCTAACTTTTAACTTAGTGAATTGTTGAGCTGCTAATCCCTCTTAGTTTCCAAAGCTTAAGATTATCTGTGATTTAATCTGACATATTCCTGGACTTTACATGCCACGTCGCAATAATGCAGTTGGCTAAGAATCATATTTGGCTTGCTAATCTTACTCTTCCATGTGTTGTGAAGGTCAGAGACGTGGTGGATTGACCGTCTGGGACTCAACTCATCACATTCCTTCAAATCTTCCTCTTAGGTTTACTCTCTCAGGAAACTGAGCATTATTGTCCACCCAGCTGCCTGACCCAGAAATTTACTGGACATCTCCCTCTTCCTCCTACCTCCAATCAATCACCAAGTACTGTCAATTCTACTTCCAAAATATCTTTGTACAGCAGTCTATAGCCATAGCTAAAACCCGGGTTCGAGCTACCATCATCCTCCCAACTGTTTTAACTCCGCTCCAGCCTCCTAACTAGCCTCCCAGCCTTGCTCCTACCCAATCACCTCTCCACACTGAAGCCACCATGGAGCAGACGATCAAACACCCAAACCCAAGCTTGCCGTTCTCTACTCTGAGCCTTTTAATGGCTCCCATTGGATATCAATACGCTCATCATATCATGTCCAAACCCCTCAGCATGGCCTGTAAGACCCAATCAGAAATGAGTTGTGGTAGTAATCAAGAATGAAATCCAGAGACAAAGCCATAAAACTTAGGGGAAACGGGTTATGGTACAAAAACAGGACTTTGAAATGCCAAAATAATCCTGTCAAGTTTTCTAGAACACCTGAAATACACATCTTTCTATGCATTTTAACATTTTCTTTGAGAAAGCTAAACTCCGCATGGTGTGTTTGGCAGGAGAGTAGCTGAAGTGTAGCTGTACATGTGAGAGCAGGTGGAGCTGGCGTGGGGTCCAGATGGGAGGCAGCAGACAGACTCCTCCTAAGCCTGACTCCTTCCCTCCCCAGTTCAATGGCTTTTGAAACTCAAGGTTGTATAAAAATTAATTTACATTAAATTGCTTAAGATAATGTATTAACTACCGTAGGAGGCTTCCAGGGGTTTTCAAAACTTGCTTCTAAAAACAAATAATCGAACAATAACGGTGAACACGAAAGCAAAGCAAGACTTCTTTAAATAAATGTTTTTAAACATTCACATTGAAGATACTAGCCTACAGCATATCTTTTCCGTGTAATTTGTTGAAGTTGGAAAATTAATAATAATTATTTACATAGGTTATGCATAAAACTGTGCCGAGCACTGTGCTGTATTTGTGCTTCATATTCTATCTCATTAAATTCTCAAAACAACCAAATGAGGGAGGTATGTCCATTAACAGCCCATTTTAAGATGAGAAAATCAGGCTCAGAAAGGCTTCATAATGTGCCTGGGGCCACAGAGACAGGGTCTGGATGTAGGTCTCTGACTCCAGAGGCCATGTTGGTAACCAACTACCATATTTGTAATGTTGTCATATAATTTTGCATAGGGCAGCCCTGCTAGTTAGAGCTATGAATGGAAAGTGAATTTCTAGACAGATATTGTTTGTCAATCCTAAGGAATGCCTATTACTCAACAGACGTTTTCCTTAACAGACTCAAGAGCTGCTGTGGTCTCAAATATATTCACATGACTCAGATCTGAAGAGGTCAAGATTGGTCAGAGGGGCATGTAAGAGGCAGTCACCCTGGAAAAGAGTGACCAAGGTTCAAGGTTGTCGAAATGCAAGGTTGAAGTTTGGGAACAAGACCAAGGGTGTAATAACAAGAAAGGGCCAGGCAGAGACAAGGACTTTGAATAGCTGATTCAGTGGGCTCATAACAGCTGAGGATCTGCAACATATACCACTTATTGAGGTCTTCCCAGGCTAGAACACAATGGAGCTGTTTGTTTGTTTGCTTGTTTGGCTGCTGGCTGGTACAGAGATTGAACGTGGACCTTGGTGTTATCAGTATTATACTCGAACCAACTGAGCTAACCAGCCAGTCCCATGATGAGGTTTAAAGGGCTCTAGCCTTCTAACTTCTGCCTTTTTTGAGAACATGGACACTTACTCTGCCAGAACTGTGGTGTCTCTAGTAGAGTTTGCTAGTTTCCTGCCCGGTATGTATTATATGCATTTTAGCCTCCCTTGAGCTCAGGAGTGGCCGAGGAGATGTAAGCAGAATTCATAAAGTAGAGGTTCAGGGAAAACTCTTTAAAGGGGGCTTACAGCTGGGAGGTGCTTTCTCTTGCTCTTGTCCCTGTCTTTTTCTTGCTTCTGGAATATGAATATAATGGCTGGAGCCACGGTAGCCATCTTGTGACTATGAGGCAAACTTGACTATTGTAGCCATGTGCTAAGAAAAGATAAAGGGGGACTGGGTCTCTGATGGCTACCATATCATGGCAATTCAGAATTGGCTTTTCTAGATTATTTTTATCTGTTACTAGTAGCTGAATGTAATTCCTAATTGAGAAAATTGATATCATACCATAGGTCTCTATTTTCTTACTACGTGTGCAGGTGGCAGAGTGTTCTAGGCATCTTGATACTTGAACAAATTGATCCCCTGCATTGTGTGTGTGTGTGTGCTATAAGTTAACTGGTTTTTAGCAGTGTGTTATATGAGTGTTCTAGGCATCTTGATACTTGAACAAATTGATCCCCTGCATTGTGTGTGTGTGTGTGTGTGTGCTATAAGTTAACTGGTTTTTAGCAGTGCATTATAATGTGTTATATGTGAACTCTAGTAGACAGCAGAGGTTATACATTGTCTCTTTTTTTCTTGCTATTGATATTTATTGTTCTCTGTCACCCCCAGGAGTTGCTTGAGATTGAAACTCCTCCCCCTCCAGACTTTGAAATGGTGGCTGGTTTAAGGGAGCCCTGCCTTCTCCAGAATAAAGGTTTGCTGCTAACACTTGCTCGGCAGCTCTCCTTACCCAAGTTCATGAGAGTCAGGGACTAGCTTGTGGTTATTTCCCTCCTCCTTGAACCCCCCGAGCCTGCCAAACAGAAAGGGGCACTTTTCTTTTCTTTTAAAAGGTTGAGCATTCTTAATCTGTCCTGTTACAGGGATCAGCAAACTTAGGAAGGATGCCAACTTGCTCTGGTGGCAAAGTCAGCAGGCCTGTGGAAGTATGGCT
>NW_007729821.1:179187-192228 GCF_000696425.1 Galeopterus variegatus | reverse complement strand
TTGGAAGGAATGGCTGCTGACCCAGAAGCCACAGCTTTTGATGAATGGGGCTTCATAGAAGAGATGGTTGAAACATGTAACTAAAATGCAGCCACATGGTAATAATCCACTTCCCCACATGCCAAATGTTTTCTGGTCAAACTATGCCACCTGAGATTTTACAGAAACATAAAAATCTGTTATTTTTGCAAGGTTCAATGTGTAAAAAGATCCGTTAGTTAAGCTGCAAGCATTCATTCACTACACATCTTTTGTATACTTCTCATGTGCCTTGAGTCTGGGGTTCCCCCAAAATAATGGATAAGGTGCCTGTGTAGGAGAGGGTTGTACAAATGCAGAACTGCTAATCCATGTCCTTAGTGTGAATGGTGTTCTGAGTAAGGAACTATAGAACCTTAAAGAATGAGTTCTAGAATATTCTATCAGCATTTGCTCTATTTTTTTAGATTATATTTGAGAGTCCCAAAAGAATCAAAATTGTATGTAGTGATAAACTGCTTAGTGAGTACCATGCAAATTTAATGATTACTGAACATTTAAAGTGAGGGTTTACAGGTGGTCCTCAAACAGTGCTCAGATTTGACAGGAAGAAGCCATCACGCTTGTGCATCCCAGTGCCCCAGATCCACAGAGGACCAAACCCAAAGCATCCAGGAGAAATGCTTTGTCTTTAATTAAAGATCCTTGGAGGATAAACATCCTCTATTATTTTGGTGACCTCTCTCTCTGCATAAGGGAACTTCTTTTTTTAAATTTTGTAACATAATAAAGAAAGTGAGATTTTTTGAGAGAAAGTTTAGGATGATAAGAAAGGGGATATTTTACATATCCCACTGGGTATATGTCTGCGGAGGATGTTATATCATTAGCTGGCCTTCCCCCCCCCGATATTTTACATATCCCACTGGGTATATGTCTGCGGAGGATGTTATATCATTAGCTGGCCTTTTTTTCCCCCTTTTTTTTGTCCTTAGAATGGGGCCAATCTGTCCCCTTAAAGACCTGGTAGAGGGTATGTTATTGTGATTCTTCTTTAATTACATTGTTAACTCCCCAAAAGGCTCAGGTATGGGAAAGCTTGTATGTGTAGGGAAAGCAAGATCAGTTCCCTTAATAGGTTTATTACATTTTTGAGGTGCAATTTAAGGGAAGGAATGTAAGAATTTTATGGATAAAAACTTCCTAATGGGTAATATTTTCTATCTTTTAAATGTCGGAAAGTTTTATATAATTTAACTTTTAAATATTGACCACTTAAAATTAAAGCAACCAATAAAAAGACAAAGTAGATTTGTTTTTGAACTAAATTCTAAAGATTATGTGAAAAAAATGAGAATAACCAGAAAATACTGAAAAAGAAGAGTAATGGGAAAGGCAAAACTAGGCTTACCAGATATTACAAAAATAGTACAACTAGACAGACAGGTCAATTGAACAGAATAAAGACTAAAAAAAGAACCAAATTTAAGAGAATTTAGTATATGATAATGGTGACCATTCAAATCATAAGGAAAAAGATTAGTTAAAAACTGAGATGGGGAAAACTAAAAAATAAAATGATCTAAAAAAAATCTAAAAAATAAAGTTGGATTCCCACCTCTCATTTTACACCAAACAAAACAAAACCAGAAGAATCAAAGACATAAATGTAAACAGTGACACTATAAAGTACTAAAAGAAGTTTCAAGTATTGGAAAGAGAAAATCATTAGAAGTATGACACAAAGTTCAGAGTCATAGAAGAAAAGATTTATGAATTTGACCACAAAAAACAACATATGTATAGCATAAACAAAGTGAAAAGATAAATGACAAACTGGGAAAAAATACTGGCTACTTTTGCTACATATAAACGTTTATTTCTTTAATATGTAGTGAGCTCCTACAAATCAACAAGAAAAAACCACTAGCCCAATAGAAAAATGGGAGATGACTCCTAGATAAATAAATCTATACTAGAAATACGATTGTACTTATGGAAAATACTAATTGAAACTATAGTAAGATAAATTTTGCACCTATCATGTTGACAAAACTCAAGAAATTTGATAACCCATTGTATCGGTAAGGTTATAGAGAAACGGGCACCTCAGACATTGCTGGTGGGAATACAAATTGTTTCAAACTCCATAGAGAGAAAGTTGGCAATATCTATCAAAATTTCAAATGCCCATACTCCAATGCCCAGTAATCCCACTTCTTGGTATTTATCCTACAAATAGAGTGTGAAAATGATGTATTTACAAGGATGTTTATCGTACATTTTTACAGTAGCAAACTATTAGACTCAACATGTATCTATAAATAAATTACTGGTTAAATAATTTTTCTTCATATTTAAAATTAATACTATGCTGTCATCAAAAAGAATGAGACAGTTTTTCTATGGAGACTGAAAAGGAATAATCTCAAAAATGTATTAAGTATAAAGAAGCAAGTTATGAAGCAGGATATGCACTATACTCATATATGTACACTCACACATATATATACACATATATATGAGCATAGGATGTTTATAGATACATATATACACTATGTTTATGCATAAAACAATGTATAAACATTATGTTTAAACAACGGTGTGAAAACACACTGTGTTTGTGCTTTGATCCAGATTGTCTTTAGAAGCAAACACAAGGGATTGGTTGACAGTGGTTGGCCCTAGGGTGACTGGTAGACGGCAATGGGAGCGAGGCTCACTTTTCTCTAATACTTTTGTGCCCTTTGTACATTTTGAATTATGTTCACTGAGGGTGTAAAACTACCTAGCAATAAAATATTTTATTTAAGGGCCGGCCCCTGGCTCACTTGGGAGAGTGCGGTGCTGACAACACTAAGGCCACGGGTTCGGATCCCTATTTAGGGATGGCCAGTTAGCTCACTTGGGAGAGCGTGGTGCTGACAACACCAAGTCAAGGGTTATTTTATTTAAAAGTCTAACATAAACAGATGAAGGAACTAGCAATCTTTGTTCATGTGTTAGGACTATTAAATAGTAAGTCATCCGTTTGCTAACAGTTAAAGAAGGGTTATGAGTACAAGGACAAAAAAGAGAAATGCTTATTTTATAAAGATCAAAATAATCTAGTGCTTTACCACCATAATTCAAAAATTATTTTAGTACCTTAATGTGTGTTGCAATAATGTTGTGTATAAACACACACCCCTCTCCTCCGCTACCCATTGCAATACAAATAAAGGTTGACTACCTCATTGCTCCTCAACATTTCCTCTGAAAAGTGATCAATTCCCTTGCCTGGCCATTAAATAGATTTTGAAAAACTCTTCAATCCGTATCAGTCTCATATCCTTATTTAGTTCCTCAAATTTGCGCTCAGCTGGGAATTCTGCAGGCAACTGTGATTCTGTTGTGTTCACTGCTCATTTGAAGGGTCCCATCCATCATCATTTCTAGTCCTTTTCTGATGCAATGTAGCTTGTTCTTTGTCTTTCTTAAAAACTGAATGGCTGTTAAATTATCCATTTATCTTCCTTCAGATTTTCTGTTCAGTTTCTCAGGCCCTCTCAGGGCTGTCTTTTCCACCTTGTTTGCTGACTTTTCATTCCATTTCCCCCATTCTTGAAGGCATCTTGGTTCACCATGCTGTCCTTCAAAGCAAATTCTCTGGTCCAGTCTGCTTTCTGCTTGTTTGAAAGCAAGCAGAACTTGCTACTTGTGTAGATTTCCTTTTTACATTGTATCTCTTCAGGAGACCTGTGAAAACTTTGAGATAATGTACTTCAAATTTTGTACGTAGATGGTAGGGTATATTGGGACGAACCCTAAACTGAAGATCAAAAGTCTTGGTTTCTAAACCCAGCTCTGTCACTGTCAAGCCAGGTAGGTCATTTGATAGTGAGCTTTCTGTATTTTGCTTTCTTCACTTACAGATGTTCTGCAAGTATACTTCTAGTTAAACATTTTAGTACTACAACAGCATGTTGCTTCTTTTTAAGGATATGTAGTGTGTATAATGCTAAGGCCTGCACACACATTCTCTCTGGCGGCAGTAGGTCATATTGGTTAGAGTATCAGATTTGAAGGCAGAAAGAATCTAAGTCCTGCCATTTACTGTGTGCTCTTGGGTAAGTTACAGACACTCTGTAGCCTTAGTTTTCACATCTGGAAAAAGGAGAGACTCATAGTTTCTAACTTGATAATGTTATGAGGATTGAATCAGATAATGCTTGGAAAGTCAGTCTTGAACACAGTAAGTGTTCAAGAAGTGTTGTTATAGATGCACTACATCCTTGTGATTCAGGCAGTTTGGCTATTATTATCCAAATCTACAGAGAGATACTGAAGTTTGGAGGTGATAATAATGATAATAACAGTAATTGGAGAGCTTTAACTGTAATGTTTATGCTTCCCAAAGCATTTCCACACTTTTCACCTCCCTTGGTTCAGATTCTTGGAAAGGCTGGTAGTATTTATCATCAGTTCTATTTGCTCCAAGAAGAAAGTCTCTTTGTAAGGGCAAAGACCTTTAGTAATTGGAGAGCTTTAACTGTAATGTTTATGCTTCCCAAAGCATTTCCACACTTTTCACCTTCCTTGGTTCAGATTCTTGGAAAGGCTGGTAGTATTTATCATCAGTTCTATTTGCTCCAAGAAGAAAGTCTCTTTGTAAGGGCAAAGACCTTTAAAAAAGTAGCAGAGTGAAGTTACTTTCCATTAAACCTACAAGCCAGTGGTGATCACCATAAAAAGAAAGCAGAGGATAACGAGCTTTGGGTTTATAAGTGTGGAGGGCAAGTTTGAAAGAGGACACATAAAAACACTCAGCCCCTATTGCCTCATCTTAAGCCCTCATCTTGGGCCAAAAAAGGCCAAAAAACTCTTTCCTGCGGCTCTTTCTTTGTGCATTTCTAGTTCTTTATTTCTCCTTTCTATTTTGATTTTTCAGCTGTTCAGATCACCTGCAGCACTGAGACCTTAGACAACTGATATATTAAGTCAAGGACGTGGAGGACAGTTTTTCCTTTGCTGTATTTTATGGTTTTGTAGCTCATCCCTCTCTTTGCTTGTAAGAGTATTGGACCAGATGCTGAAACTCCCCTCATTCACCGGGGCGGTTCTGAGCAGCGAGTATAACCTCCCCAGTTTCTCATCTGTGAAATAAAGGCAGAAAGGCTAATGCCTGCCACAGGGCAACTCAGGAATGGTAGGTTATTTCAGGGCACTCTGAAAGCACAAGGTGCTGAGGAAATGCAAGATCCTACTAGGAGCAATGTGGTAACCCAATCTTTCCTGTTTCGGTCACTCCCCAGTACTCACTGTGTTGCTGAGGCAGCCCGTGGGGTCTCTCAGCAGCTGATAACAACTTACACACTCTGCTGCAGCTCGGTTGAGGGAGGAGTTTGGTGGCATTTAGTGTGTGCTGGGCATTGTAGCTAACAGAGACAAAGAATGCAAATAATTAAAGTATGCTAATAAAGGAAACCCAGAGGATTCCAGAGGCTGGAATATACCTCCTGGGGGCAAACAGGTTTTACAAGGAGCATATCATCTGAGCAGAGTTCTAAAGTAAGAGGAGGATTTGCTTGGGGAGAGGAGGGAAAGGTAGGGCTGCAGACGTAGTTGTGTGAGCAAAGGCGGGAGCGTGTGGGACACCAGTAAGGTAGCAATTTGGGAAATGGCAGGTGGCAGCTATGGCAAGAGAAGATACAAAGGAAGGAGAGAGAGAAGGGGGGATGGGAAGGTCATATGTGCCCGCTTAGATTTTTCCCCTCTAGTACTGGGTAGAGAGGGTCTGAAAGATTTTAAACAGGTGAGTTCCGTGATCAAATCTGCTTTAGGAAGATAGCTCTGGTGGAAACAAGGAGGGTGGAGAATGGGATTGTGGGGGTGAGACTGGGCAAGGGGCTGCTGAGAATGTCAAGGATCTGAGTGGAGGCAGGGGGCATTGAGGTGGTCAGGAGACCCCTACTAACATAGGGCGCCCAGGTGAAGGAGAAAAATCATGATATGGCAAATAGGAAACAACAGAGGAAAAAACTTCAGGCGTTTTGCTTGTTTTATAACATATTTCTTATCTTTTTGATGGTATTAGAGATTTTTCGAAGTTGTCTTTTGTTTTCTGTGTTTACTGAATGCTCTGAAATCCCTTTTTCATGTTTTTTTATTTGCTTTTTTATTGCTTTTTTGTAATATTGCTTTTTTTATTCTTTCACCTTGGAGACTTTCTTCAAACATTCTGTGGCCTTTGTCTGTGGCCTGTATCTGTCTGCATGGATTTGAATGCAAAACACTGAAAGACTTACTCAAGGCAGTGTGTAAAGGGGGAGGGGGACAGGGAAGTGGGAGAGCTTTGATTGTCAACTAGTGGGCTTCAGTTTAAGGGCATCCTATGAGGAGCTGATTCATTGAGAGAGTCCCAAATCCAAGTATTTGCAGAACTTTTTTCAGTGGCTTTTCTCTCTCCCTAGAGAAGAATCCCACTTTTCTGCTACTGGGGATATCTGTCTGTTGGTGTCCCAGGAGGGCATCTAAGGTCTAGCCAGTCATTCCACAGACTTTTAATTTCAGCCATAAGTTCTCCCAATTAGGGCTCTCTGGTCTCCTGACTTGGCAGTGGTTGCAGAGGCTCTTTACCTGGCCACGTGGGCTGTGGGAGATTACTGAGACTCCATCTACTGACTTCCTACCTGTCCTTCTGTTTCCAGGCTCATGCATCAACCTCACTGTTGTGAATTGAATTGTGTCCTCCCAAGACATGCTGAAGTCCTAACCTCTGGTACCTGTGAATGTGATGATATTTGGAAATGGGGTCTCTGCAGATGCTGTCAAATAAAGATGAGGTCATATTAGGGTGGGACCTGAAATCCAACGGTGGCATCTTTATAAGAAGGTCATGTGAAGACAGAGACACAGGGGAGAATGTCAGGGAAAGACAGAAGCAGAGATTAGAGTGAAGCATCGAGGATTGGAAGGAACATCAAGGATTGCTGGCAACCACAGGAAACTGGGAGAGAGGCGTGGAGAGCAGATTATCCCTCAGAGCCCTCAGAAGGAACCAACCCTGCTGACACCTTGACTCTAGCTTCCAGAACTGTGAGAGAATAAATGTTTGTTGTTTTAAGCCACCCAGTTTGCTGTACTTTGTTACAGCAGCCATAGGACACTAATACAGCCACTGTTAGCTGTAACTGGCCCCTCTAAGTCCTGAGTTCCTTCTGAAAGACACATCAACTGGCTTCCTATTGCTGGGATGTTACTTCCTTTCCAGCTTCCAATATTTGAGGATTTCATTTCTACTCATGTTCTATTTCCTTGAGAGTGTATATCTTTTTTTCTTAAAGAAATTAACTTTATTATTTCTAATCAGACTTAGTATTAAATAAGCCAGTAAAATATTGAACAAAGTTGCTCATTTCAGAATTATCTGTTAGAAACAAAAAGTAGAGAATGACAATAAATTATGACAAATCAACTGAATTGAAATACTTGCCTGCTGTTTCAAAGGATAATGTGAAAATTATGTAGAAATGTGGAAATATGTTATAAACTTTACAATAAATGACCAAAGCAGAACACACTGCTGTACCTGGATAAAAATGTGTGTGCACATGGGCAGTGGCACGAAGGGGCATCACAGAAACAAGAGAATGTGACGTTCTTATTTCTCCAAAGAGTCTGCTCATGACTACACAGGTTTTCTTCTCATTTCCACTAACAGTCTGTTCAAGGCAATCTAGGCTTTTTCTATCACGCTCCTCAAAATTATTCCATCGTCTTCCCATTGCCCAAGGGAGTTTACATCTTTTTTTTTTTTTTTTGTCTTTTTCCGTGTCCGGCAACGGATCGCAACCCTCAGTGTTGCCCCCGTACCGGACCGGGGACCGGCAACGGGATCGCAACCCTCGGCGTTGCTCCTGCGCCTCGCTCAGCCAGTGAGCGGGAACCGGTCTGTATGTGGGATCTGAACCCTCGGGCGGGAGCGCCGCCGCGCTTCCCAAGCGGCGCACTATCCAGTGCGCCACCGGGCCGGCCCGGGAGTTTACATCTTTTAAAAAATATTCTTTTATTGTTATAATATTCATGGGATTCTCAGAAGGATGAGGAGATAAACTAGGAAGGTCAAACCACCAAATTAGCAACCTTAACCACTTTACAGGAGAAAGTGTTAGATCAAGGACAACTTGACGTAATATATTTCTGAGAAAGTTTTCTATAATAATCACCTGAACAGAATCCATTAGTCGATTCAGTCTTCTAGGAATCTCTGTCCCTGGAATCTCTACTTGGGTCCCCCTATCCTCTCTTCTGAAGAATTTAGAGGTTTTTTTTGTCACTGTATAAAGGTAGAATACTGCTGGACAAAATGAAATCACCTCTCACATCCCCAGGGCAGTATAATGAGAAAAAGCAGCCCAGCAAGACCAAGAGGATTTTCAAAATTCTGGCTCTTCCCTGGATTAACTGCGTCACCTAAGTCCATTAGCTTCTTTAGGTCTCAGTTTCCTCATCTATAAAAAGTAGACCATAAGGCACTGTGGCATCTGGAATGAAGTACTTTCTTCCTTCATGGAGTTAGGGTTAAATTAAATTGTGTGTGTAAAAACACTTTGAAACTTTAAAACTTCAGCCCTCCTCCAGTGACCAATACAGCCAGTAGTCAATAAATGTCTGCTTCCTGAATAAGTATGCATAGGGATAACCTCCTGTCTGTAGGTCTCTAATACTGACCTTCTTTTCCAAAAACTCAGTTCAACAGAAGTCTTTCACTTCATTTTAGACTCTGATTGGTTGGTGCACGAGGTTAAGAGCCTGATTCTCTGGTCACACTGCCACACTGCTTACTAAGATGAGGCAATGTGCTTTGAGCGATTTATTTAATATTTATAAGGCTGCAGCTCGGGTAATTATATATGAGTCATTACAGCTGAGAATCCAGTAGCGCCTCCTTGAATTCTCTCAGGAAATACTTAGAATAGTACAGAAGATTCTGTTTGGCTATAGCATAATGAGAATGCTTTATGTTTATCTCATGCCTCACTTCCCAGGAGCTTAAACAATGGTGACCCTCCAAATGAACACTAAATTGCAGAATCTTTGGACAGGCACTTGCAGTATAAAAAAACAATCATTAAAAGAGGTCTTTATTCATATCCCAGTGAAAAAATGCAATTTTCCTTCTCCCTCCCTTTTCTCCTCCTTTCCTCCCTCTCTCCTTCCCTCCCTTCTTTTTTTCCTTCCTTCTTTCCTTTTTCTTCTGAGAGAGCTAAAGAACAGAGGGCCATGAAGAGGAGGTAACCTAGCTTTTAAAACATGCTCTCTAGAGGAACTAGAAAGTAACTTAAGTAAAGGCAACATTCCAAGCCTTGTATGGACTTGGAGTTAAGTGACTCTTAGCTTCATGATTCCAAAGCAGAAATACTTTTAAAAAGAGTTATTTATGTTGGTTAGCTCACTAAGGAGAAGTAGATCTTATCTGAAATTCTACCCTCAATACCTTACTAGTGAGTACATCACAAGTCTTCACCAGCTTCCAGCATTTTAATACGAATTCATGATGGTAATTTTTGAGCTCATAAGATACATATGAATAGGAATAGACTAAATACTACTGTATGAAGAACAATTTTTTTAAGTTGCATGAAATAAAACAAATTAATGTCCATTTTATTTACAAAAAAATGTGCATACAGCTGGCTGCATTATCAAGTCAAACTCATTTTTGGAAGTGAAAAATTCTCTACAAAAATAAAACATCCTGACACATCAGATCTTCAGGAAGAATTGTGAGATGTGTCCACCTGCCAGCTCTCACGCATGATATAGGGAGTGACATGAACTTAAATGCTCTTCTCTTAATCAGCCCTTTCTGCTACTCAGCACTCATCCTACACAGCACACGATTATTTGATGTTTGTATTGATAACTCGAGGATCTGAAAAGTCTTCTAAGTCAAACAAAGTTTAAATGTTAATCATGATAAATTTAGTGTATTTTATTATATTACAATTTCTTGAGATACGTATACAATATGTAACACAATTCTTGAAATCAGTATATGATATATGCTAGCTCAACCTATTAACTTGAATAGTAAAATAACTCGAAGACTACATTTTCCGGCAATGCTGAATAAAAGAAAATGTATTTCCTAGCTGAAAAAGAAGTCAACCCTCAGAAAAATTCATGGCTATGAACTGGTCCTTTATGGTAGAATTAAGAGCCAATTCAACCAGGATGAGAACTAAACCACTTTCTAAAAAGATATCATAGGCCATATACTTCACGTTATGGGCAAGAACATAGCAGTGCATACTCTGATGAAAGGTTTTGTATATTTATAGATGATCACTTAAAATGACATTATAACCTTACTTCNGTCAAACTCATTTTTGGAAGTGAAAAATTCTCTACAAAAATAAAACATCCTGACACATCAGATCTTCAGGAAGAATTGTGAGATGTGTCCACCTGCCAACTCTCACGCAGGATGTAGGGAGTGACATGAACTTAAATGCTCTTCTCTTAATCAGCCCTTTCTGCTACTCAGCACTCGTCTTCAGGAAGAATTGTGAGATGTGTCCACCTGCCAGCTCTCACGCATGATATAGGGAGTGACATGAACTTAAATGCTCTTCTCTTAATCAGCCCTTTCTGCTACTCAGCACTCATCCTACACAGCACACGATTATTTGATGTTTGTATTGATAACTCGAGGATCTGAAAAGTCTTCTAAGTCAAACAAAGTTTAAATGTTAATCATGATAAATTTAGTGTATTTTATTATATTACAATTTCTTGAGATACGTATACAATATGTAACACAATTCTTGAAATCAGTATATGATATATGCTAGCTCAACCTATTAACTTGAATATTAAAATATCTCGAAGACTACATTTTCCGGCAATGCTGAATAAAAGAAAATGTATTTCCTAGCTGAAAAAGAAGTCAACCCTCAGAAAAATTCATGGCTATGAACTGGTCCTTTATGGTAGAATTAAGAGCCAATTCAACCAGGATGAGAACTAAACCACTTTCTAAAAAGATATCATAGGCCATATACTTCACGTTATGGGCAAGAACATAGCAGTGCATACTCTGATGAAAGGTTTTGTATATTTATAGATGATCACTTAAAATGACATTATAACCTTACTTCGTACATTCCACTTCTTACACTTAATTCTGTAGTACTGCATCCAGTCATTCACTTTTCTGTTTCTTCATTCATTTGTTCAACAAACATTTCCTGAGCAGCTCTAATGTACTAGGCCCTGTGCTAGGTGCCAGAAATATGGTGGTCCCGAGAAACCAGTCTAATGGGAAAGAGAGACAGACAGAAAGATAATCACCACACAGAGTGTTATGTGTGATGATGAAGATATGGAGATAGCGTGTGCAGTGCTGAGGGGAGTAAAGGTTTTACAGAAGAAGTGGCAGTTAGGGCCGATGTCTTCCAGGCAGAGAGGAGAGGGAAGGAGGCCTAGACAGAGGCAGAGGAAGACCGACAGGGTCAGTGAGCCCCATGCTTTGGGGCAAAGGCTGCCTGGGGAAGAAATGGGCAGGGTGACAGGAGATGAGGCCAAGAGGTGGGAGTGAGGGGACTCAGAATGAATGAAGGGGCCCTTGAATGCTAAACCAAGGAATCTGGAAGCTATCTTATAGATGGTGGTAGTAACCTGAAGTTTTTAAGCAAGGGGATGCCATGATCAGAATCACAGCCACAGCTCTGACCAGCCACCCCTCAGAGGACCCAGTCAGACCCAGCAGGCAGCATGTGCACCAGGGCTCCTTCTCCCCGAAGGTCACAAAACAGTCACAACCATAGGTGAGTGTCCCTGGCACCTAGATGTCAGCTGGGGAGGAGAAAGAGCTCTGCTTGGGAGCAGTTCAAACTTCAGTCTCCCCAAAGATCTCTTTTAACCAAAAGAGACTGAGACACTTTAATTGTCAAGTTTAATTACCAGTCCATGAACACCGCCACCACCCCACCCTGCATCACCACAACTGCAGCCAGATCAATTGTAGGGAATACAGAAAGTTATCTTCCTTCCTTCTCCTGAGTTTTTTTGGTTATATATGATGCCATTCCATATACGTTACCCACCTTGGTAAGGACAAGTGAGGAATTTGCCCCAGCTATCTCTTCCTGTCATCCAGAAGAATACTGAATGTCATAGAGAAAACACTTACAGGAAACTGATTTGGGTGGTGTCCTTTTTTTTTTTTTAAATACCTGGAGTTGTTTTTCTCTCTACTCACATTCCATTCCTTGTAGGCATTTTAAGAGGAGGTGATGTTATGCTCTAACTAGTCACTCCATACCTCATTACTTATCCTTTTTTTTTTAATTGGACACAAGTCATGAACCATCTGAGGAACAGTGAGTTGTTTTCAACGTACTTTTATCAGCATCTAGAGAAATTGTCCTGCAATAGCACCTTACATCCTCTTTTCCAGTTTATCAATTTCTGACTCCAGTCTCTACAATTTCAGCTGTATTTTAAAGATTTTTTTCCTCTCTTTTTTCCAGAGAACATATTAATATTGCCTCAGGTGGAATGTATTTTCCAAAACGACCATTACGACTGAAGGCAAGAAAAAGGTCAGTGTTAACATCAGAAGCCCTGCCTGTTGCAGAAACCCATGACATTTTAATAAAGAGGCACTACTCTTACTGAAATTTTCCTTCCCTTAATGGAGAGAGAGAATTATTCTGGTTAGATGCTGTCCAGGTCAAGCCCTTTTGCATTATCTGTGAGAAAATCCACTCCAAAATCAAAAGCCAGTTTGGAATAAACTATAAATCTGATTATGTTCCTAATAAAAATTAAATCCCTTGATCCTTAACAAACAGAAGATTTATAATGCTTCTGTGCATCATTGACATTCTAGGTACACTGAGGTTTGATCAAGTTGAGAATGAATATAAGGGGCAAAAACTCAGCTTGCTATTGCAGAGAGCAGCTCAGAATGATACTGTGACACAGGGTTTCTGTTTATCCCTAAGGCTGGTGCAGCAATGACTTTGAAGTTTGATGGTATCTTTTTTTCTTCTTCTTTCTTATTTTTTTTTT
>NW_007729821.1:176692-178560 GCF_000696425.1 Galeopterus variegatus | reverse complement strand
TTTTTTTTTTCCTCCAAAGATGTTGAGCAGCAGGCTAATGGATCCCCAGCAGGGTGCAAAGACAGCAGAAAGCACAGGAATCAGATGTCAATGTGTTCCTCTGAGATACCCTGCTAGGACAGAGCTAACTAACCAGGACGTTAGTCTTCTCTTGGGGAACACGCTTTGAGGGTTCCTTGCCCAGTCTTGGCTTCCTGTATGCTTCCTGGTTAAAAGGCTGTCACAGATAAATCATGGCTTTTGCCTATTAGGGCCATTTCTTTTCTTTTCTTTTTTTAAAGAAAAGTTTGGAACTGTAAGATTAAAAAGATCAATATACTCACATAGAAGCATATGTATATAAACATGTCATATCTCCTTATTATGTAACTCTCCCTGGATCTGAGGCTGTTCCACATGTGCCCTAGCCACCTGGCATGTTGCAAGACCTAAATCACTGCCAAAGCACTTGTTCTCTTTCTCCACTTGAGATAGAATCAGTCAGCCTCTCTGGCTTACCACACGTATGGTATAGAGGGCCCATGAATCTTTTTTTTCCCCCCTGCTTTATTTATATATTTTGATATATTTTCTACCAGGCACTTTCAGTCAATCACTAGATTATTGAGGTAACTTCATAATGAAGAGATTTTGGACGAGGGAGAATTCCTCATTTTCCCTCACCATAGTCACAAACTGACTGGAAATTGAAGTTCTCCCAGAGATAAGAGCTTTGATTTTAAATGCAATGGACATCCAAAATGTACCGGTGTGGGTTCCCACCTAGGCACACAGATAAGTAGCCCTTCCAGCAGCTGAGTAGCAATAATCTTTACCCTTTGTCTGGAGGAGAGACAAAACTCAGGAGTGCAAGTGGAAAGTGCTTTATCTATTTTGATATCTGACAAGCATAACCTTTTTAAAACCATGAAGTAAAACCGAATTACCCAGTGAAAGACAATGAAGTCAAAAAGCTGTACTAAAATCCTATTTGCATCTATTGCCCTGCTGCAGACTCCCCGCTCTGTCCCACTACTGCACAGCAGCCTGGCCCTACAGTGCCCTTGGTTAGCTCCACCCTGTCCATGCTGCTCCACCTGCAGGAGGATTCCAGCCCTATGAGAATCTGTTTTAGGCTCTGCATGAGAGTTCTTGCCACCCAAGTCTGTCCCCCTCTAGGGGCCAGGGCCTTGGCCATCAGAAGGGGCACCTTTGTCTCATATGTACTATTCTGTATCCTTTTGCCAATGCCCAGACCAATATAGCAAGGCCAACTGGATTCTTATGCTGTATATTTCAGGCCATACCATTTCAGACCACTTGGGATTCCTGACACCTGCACACTTCCCATTTATTTGCTTTCTATCCTCTCAGACTCCTTATCGTTGCATTTTTATGTTCAACCCCCCAAACTGGTCTTTCAGCAACAACTTGAGTTGCCTCAAATGCTTTGTTGCAGTGACTTCTGTCACATCAGTGACTTCCCTTGTTTGTCATTTTCTCAAGATGTTGTGTCTTCCCACTAATGGCAATTTCTCTCCACCAGTGGATTCCATTTCAGTGCTGGAGCACCAACAATGAATGTGAGATTATCTAGTTAAATAGCGAGGAAAAAACTCACTGCATGAGATAAGGAATCAAAAGGCAAGATTTTCATCCTCTGTGAAATGAGAAGATACAGCAGCAAGTATGAATGTGAGCTTTTACAAATAGCTCCTTCCACATTCTCTTAAAGAATGACATGCAGTTAGTTAGATAATAAGAACTGGTGGAAGAAATTTTCATCAGAGGTGGAGTGGGGCAGCAGAAAGGCCACTACACCAGAACAAAGGTCATGGATGAGCAAGACACTCTAACCCAACCATTCTATATATTAATATATGTTAATT
>NW_007729821.1:172261-175716 GCF_000696425.1 Galeopterus variegatus | reverse complement strand
ATATATATATATATATTTATATTTACTGATCACATAGGAAGAATGTGTAGACTTCGGTTTGCTCCAAAGTAGCTTTGCAAACTAGTACCAAAAATTAATCAGTCTTCATTCTCCTGAGCTTTACACACAGTAAAAGGAATTTATTAATTGGAAGAATAATTTATTCATCCCATTTATTGCCTAAGTGTGCACAGGAAACTCAATAACGTTAAAAAAATAATTCAGTGAGGGTAGTCAAGGTCAATTTAGCAAAACAAGATATAACTGATCCAACAGCTGCGGGCCTTACACATGGGGTCCCAGCTTATTCAGAGACATAGAGGATGGGAGGAGCAGACAGGAAGAAAAGAGAGCTGAGGATCCCCTTATAGTAAATTGTACAACATTCTTGAAAATAATCAATTTTAAATTATTTTAAGACTTTATTGGCCTGATTTTTGGCTATTATGTATTTGATGGATAATATAAAACAAAAAATGAATTTACTTTTATTTATTTAAAAATTACATTTACATCTTCAAGACAGTATTCTAGATTTTTTTCTTTTTCCAGAGTACTGTGACAGGCCTCAGCAGTTACTAAAAGTGCTGAAAACAAAGTGGTAGATAAGCTTGAAACTTAATGGTTGTGAAGTCCTTAAAAAACAATACTGTGTTTCTAATGGAGTCACACAGAGTGAGAAACTAAAGAGGTTTTGCTTTCCCTGCATGCTTCTCACTTTGAAGTCAGAAAAGAAGTTCAGTCTGATTGAGCTAGGTGGGGGGTTAAAGAACTCGCCAGGTTTTACATATGAAAGCAAATGCTTACAAGGAGAATTAAAAGCCAATGTACGCTAAACTGTTAGTGTTAACTGATGCCAGCCCTAATCTGTACTCAAAAAGTGGAGTATGCAGAGTCTTGCAGGCCAGGCAGCAGAGCTAGAAATCATGAGTGCATCTTGCTCAGCACTCATTGGTTGAGATTTGTCGCATGCATCTCAGACAGCGGCAGGTTTTGAAGATGGAAGATGCTTCACACACCCCCCCCCCCCCGGGCCTAGACCATGAGGTCAGAGCAGAAAACCAAGTTTCATGGAACCCTCTTGTCTCTCATGATATCAATAAAACTAAAAGAAAAATTGTAAACAAAATAAAAAGGATTGCTGTGGTCAAGTATGTTTAAGAAATTTAGAGTTAATTAAGGTGAAACATTTCTTTCCTGAAAGATTTCCCTGCGACTTCCATATTTTAATGTGTGCACGGGCCACCCCTATATAGGATCCGAACCTGTGGCCTCGGCGCTACCCACACTGCGCTCTCCTGAGTGAGCCACGAGGCCGGCCCCGAAAGTGACTGCTTCTGAAAGTGTCTTATACACACTCTTCCTTTTCTGTCATGATGCGCAGACCCTCCCAAATCAAGATTACCTGATACAAGGGCATGCAGATGCTATCAATCCACTCCAATTGCAATCGAGGCAGTTCATCTTTCCGGTTCCGATCAAAAATAGCCTAGAATGGAGGAAGAGAACCTTGCTTTATTACACCGGAGTATTTCACAGGTGCTGTGTCAAACACTTTGCCACAATGGTCCAATTTTTACCAACTGAACACTTCACAAATCACAATCAATCTTTACACATACTTTCTTTTCCTTTATCTACGATGAGAAATAAAGTATTTTCACTTCTTTTTATGAGATTTGTAAGAGAATTTATTTGAGCTTTATAGCATGCAACTCCTTGGGGCCAAAGTCTGTCTTCAGATATAGGTAACTGCTACTAAATCAAGTCAGCAGGTCATTGGGAATTGGGTACAAGTCAAGGGTAAAAGTATATGTTTTATTGCCACAAAAATAACATAGGCTTTTATTTCTATAGCAAGAGTGTGGGAGAGAATAGGATAGCTCGGAAAAGATCCTTAAAAACATTTAAAAAAAAAATTTAATTTGAATTTTTCATTGGTTATGAATATTCATGAGATACAAAGCTGATTGTCACCCCTCGTGCCCAAGATGTGAAGGCCAGATCCATAGTGGCAGCATGCCCATTACCAGAAATTGCGACTGTACCCCGTATCCTCCACCCAATTATCCCCAACCTCCCTCACCTTCCACCCCCACTCCACTTTGTATCCCTAGGTGTGCTCTCTCCCTCTGTAAGTCCAAAGCACCACTGTGGTCTTTCTTTCCTTCCTTCTTTCCCTCTTAGCTCCCACTTATGAGTGAGCACATGTGGTATTCATCCCTCTGTGCTTTGCTTATTTCACTCAACATAAGTTTCTCCAAGCTCATCCATGCTGTTGCAAATGGGACAATTTTATTTTAAATAGAAATCATTTGTACTAATTTTTCAGGGTGGGATGTTGGTTTGGCAGACTTAACAAGGGAAACAACCCACTGGCTTTGGAGGGTTAAAATAGATTCCTTGAACGAACACTGCCATTTCTACTCCAGTGAGGACGTCCCTCCATGTGTTCTTAAGGAGGAAGGCCAGGGTCTCAGAAACTACCTTGTGCCCTTACTTATCTAGAAAACTGGGTTGCCAAGTTACAACTTGCCCTGACTTATTGTCTTAGGGTAGGTTTTGCCTTTCCTCTAGATAAATTTTGGCATCCACGTCATTTTGTTATCCTTATTGGACATGAGGGCAGATCTAAGCCATTTCCTTGGTCCAGAGATGTTGGAAAATCCTGTATCCTTCAAACTGAAGTATGAGACTGGGAGTGGGTAGGGCAGAAATCACTGGTGCCAAATCTGACGAAAATATCTCCAAATTAGGGAGAAAGTCACTGAATCCCACAGGCCTTGCTCATCCTTGTCTTGCGATGTGAAATATCAGGAAAGAGGACTGGAATTCAGAGAAGACTGTGAAATACACTGGAGAAAGGGACAGTTCTTGTGAACCATGAATCTTAGTCCAAAATATTCCTTTGAAAAATATTACTCTGTTGTATTTTCTCTATAGCTCTCTTTGATATATGAAATTTTATTTAATCACTCTGTTTCTGGTAGGTATTACAAAGTTACTTTTTTTTTTAAACTCAGTGGTTTTTAGTATATTCACAGAGTTGTGCACCCATTACCACAATCAATTTTAGAACATTTTTATTACCTTAAACAGAAGCCCCATATCATTAGCAGTCACTCTTCATTTCCCCCCGAACTCCTAGCTATAGGCAACCACTAATCTACTTTCTGTCTCTGTGGATTTGACCATTCTGCACATTTCACGTAAGTGAAATATGATATGTGGTCTTTGTGACTGGCTTCTTTTCACTTAGCATAATGTGTTCCAGGTTTATCCTTGTATGATGCATCAGCACTTCATTTTTATTGCCAAGTGATACTCCATTGTATAGCTACACCATGTTTTATTTATTCATTCATCAGTTGATCGACATTTGAGTTGTTTCCACTTTTTGGCTATTATGAATAATGCTGCTATGAAAATTCACATGCAAGCTTTTGTGTGCATAC
>NW_007729821.1:170311-171901 GCF_000696425.1 Galeopterus variegatus | reverse complement strand
ATGTGTTCCAGGTTTATCCTTGTATGATGCATCAGCACTTCATTTTTATTGCCAAGTGATACTCCATTGTATAGCTACACCATGTTTTATTTATTCATTCATCAGTTGATCGACATTTGAGTTGTTTCCACTTTTTGGCTATTATGAATAATGCTGCTATGAAAATTCACATGCAAGCTTTTGTGTGCATACATGTTTTCATTTCTCTTGGGAATATACTACCTAGAGGCAGAGTTTCTGGGCCATAGGGTAACTCTATGTTTCACTTTTTGAAGAACTGCCCAACTATTTTTCAAAACAGCTGCACCATTTTACATTCCCACCAGCAATGCATGGTTTCAATTTCTCCACAGCCTCACCAGCACTTGTTATTGCAGTGGATGTGAAGCAGTATCTCATTGTGGTTTCAATTTGCATTTCCCTGATACCTAATGCTTTTGAACATCTTTCCATGTGCTTAGTGGCTGTTTATATATCTTCTTTGGAAATACACCTGTTCAGATCCTTTTCCCATTATACAAATTGAGTTTTCTGTCTTTCTATTGTTGAGGTATAATAATTCTTTTTACATCCTAGATACTAGGCTTGTATCAGACATATGATTTGCAGAAAACTTCCATTATGTGGGTTGTCTTCTCACTTTCTTGATAATGATCTTTGATGCACAAAAGTTTTTAATTTTGATAAAGTCCAATTTAATTTTGATGAAGTCTAATTCAATATCTCTGGACCAACATCCCTGGGCCATTTTATCTTCTGTCTTTTGTGCTGTTGGTATCCTTTCTAAGACAGCATGGCTAAATCCAACCCAGATTTATACCTATATTTTCTAAAGTTTTATAGGTTTATCTCCTACATGTGGGTCTATGATCCATTCCGAATTTATTTTGGGTTATGGTGAGAGGTAGGGGGCCAACTTCATTCTTTTGCCTTCAAATATCCAGTTGTCCCTGAACCATTTGTTAAAAGACCATCCTCCCTCTCCTCCCCCACTGAGTTGTCTTGGCACCCATGTTGAAAACCAGTTGACCATAACTGTAAGGGCTTATTTCTGGATTAGTCACTTTTTAATTAATGTGCAATGAGAGAAAAATGATGTGAGGGAAAAAATTCAGAGCCCAGTGCTGGCATTTCATACGTGCCCACAATGAAAGCACATTGTCCTGTGCTTTCCCTTTACAGCATTTTACATCTTGTAATTGAGTATCAGTGATTATCTAATGGCTATATTTCCCACCAGTGGACCAGGTCCTGGAGGGCAGGTAAGACGTGCCTAACTTTCTGCTTGACACGTAGAGGTGCTCAAGTATATTTTATTTGCTGACTCATTGCTTCTAGTATTAATGCTCTAGCCACGGTCCAGATTAGCCAGCGTCCAGATTAGCCTTCGTCTTCATAAAGTTACTCTGATGACTTCTAGGGCCATGATATCTGAGGGGGCTGCAGGATGATTTTCTTCCTAAATAGCAAAACATAATGGCCATAGCAGGTGTCAACTCTGGGTGAATACATTTCCAGACATTTCTGGGAAAGGACTAATGAGGGTCAATCCTGCCAAGGCAGCCGGACCTCTCCTGAGGAGATGGTCAT
>NW_007729821.1:168253-169738 GCF_000696425.1 Galeopterus variegatus | reverse complement strand
TTTTATTTGCTGACTCATTGCTTCTAGTATTAATGCTCTAGCCACGGTCCAGATTAGCCAGAGTCCAGATTAGCCTTCGTCTTCATAAAGTTACTCTGATGACTTCTAGGGCCATGATATCTGAGGGGGCTCCAGGATGATTTTCTTCCTAAATAGCAAAACATAATGGCCATAGCAGGTGTCAACTCTGGGTGAATACATTTCCAGACATTTCTGGAAAAGGACTAATGAGGGTCAATCCTGCCAAGGCAGCCGGACCTCTCCTGAGGAGATGGTCATCAGCTGTGTTGAGCAGCCTTTTGTGAGGGAGTTGCATTTAAAGCTGTGCTTCCAACATGAAGTTTATTGCATTTCTGTCTTCAGAGAACATCTTACCTGAGCATAGAGATACAGGTTCCTTAGTGCTGGGCCACTGCACCCGCCAGCTAACTGACGCTAGTAATTTACTCATATTTTTTCATTTAATTAAATGACCTGTGATATTGCTGCATTGTAAACCCTTCAGAGTATGCCTCTGACACAGTTTTTAAAAGTGGAAAAAAGCTTTTATTTAAAAGCATATATACAACTGAGAGAAATTTGGCTTGTACTAGGTTTTACATATTAACTATATGTATCCCAATCTAATATCTTTATTTTTATAACCAAATTTGGTGATATCACCAAAAAAGAATAAAGGTTTCTGAAAACTGTATAAATAGACATTACTTTGGAAACAAATAATTGATGTGTGTTTCAATCTATGTAGTCTTCTGACCTTTTGTAGGTAAGCAACCAATTAAGAATAGTCAAAATTAGTAAAACTGCGAGTTCTGACTTCAAACAGGTAGATATATTCAAGATAGGAGATAGTTCTGATGCTTTTCCTTGCTTTTAAATGCCAGCAAATCAGGGTGTCTTAAAACTTGAAGATCTTGTAAATACCTCCAAATGTTCAAGACTCAGTTGAATTGAATCCTCATAAACAGACATTCTTGACAATGGACACAGGCCTTGAACTTCATCTACTGTGCTGTGCCAGGCCTTAAAATACTTTGTACCTCCCTCAGAGTTGTTGGGTTATATGTTTTTAGCTAATCATTCATTAGGAATAAAGAGGCCGCCCCCTTCATGAGGGTCATGACATTTATGTCTTCATATCCTGATGCATAAAAACAGCATTATTTTGAGCCTAGAGAAAGCATTCTCAAATAATAATTGAATGGGTGAGTCTAGTGTAAATAGCATCCCAATCACGAGACCCTAGTTCCCCAGGTGAAACTGTTTATTTTGCAAACAAAAGAAACAGATTTGAAATGATTTGCTTTTGGGATTTGGAAAAGTTTGAAATTAGAAAATAAAATCTATCTCCTCACGGCTAGACAGCTTTCCTTAATTCTTTGGTGTACAGTATTTCTCTTTCAAAGTAGGCATGTATGAAACGCCAGCACTGGCCTCTGAATTATTCAAACTCCACTGTGCACACCCTCCCTGGTGCCTACTTCT
>NW_007729821.1:166088-167726 GCF_000696425.1 Galeopterus variegatus | reverse complement strand
CTGCTGTGGGTGCTCAGGAAATGCTTGTTTAAGTGGCTCACCACTCTTAATCAGAAACCTGGGAATAAGAATGTTTAGCATTTAAGTTTAATTAAAGTCTTAAACTTCCAGGAGTGCTTCCTTAAATCCATTCTCAGTCTTTCCCATTTTAAAGTTGTGATTTGAAGGTATTTTTGAAAATGTCATTCAAAAAGGGTAAATACGTGATAGTAAAGAGATGAACTTACTGAAGGAGTGAGTTTGAGTTCTGATCGCTCCCGATCTCCTTGTTCAAAGAACTCACTGGTTACAAGTTCAGCCACCTGAAACATATTAATATGTTAGTTTACAGTTATGTGTAGTTTGTCATGAGATTCAGAAGTTATTTCCAGCTTATGTATATGGTGATTATCTTCAACACAA
This sequence comes from Galeopterus variegatus, assembly GCF_000696425.1. NCBI lineage: Eukaryota > Metazoa > Chordata > Mammalia > Dermoptera > Cynocephalidae > Galeopterus > Galeopterus variegatus. The sequence continues at coordinate 167,324 of NW_007729821.1, read as the reverse complement.
TCATTTAAAAAGCTTGTGAGGAAGTACATTAACCTTTTGTGCTTGTTGGTATTGAGAATTTAATCAATGAAATGGATATCGTTTTAATCAGGAGAACTTGTGCCATGTAGTTTGAGATGCATGCCAATAGACAACCTGCCACACGACAGCTTCTGTGTTTGGGATGAGGTAACAGGTTGTCAGTTTCAAACTAGGAAAAGTTCCTATACAGAAAAGTGAAGCAAACATTAACTTAATAATAATTTATGCTATTTTATTATAATATATAATGATAACTTAGCCAACTTTTGGTTGTTTCTGTGCAGATTCTTTGTTGCATACTTATTTGTTTTGGCGGCTGGCCAGAACAGGGACCCAAACCCTTAGCCTCAGTGTTACAAGGCTATACTCTAACCAACTGAGCTAACCGGCCAGCCTACTGCACACTTTTATCTTAGCCTGACTTCATCTTGCCATCACAACAACTCCTTAAACCCTCCCTGCCAATATCTGCATGTACTCTGCAAGGAACAACCCCAGGGCATAAGCCTCTGCTTCCTACTGCAGAAATCAATCAAGAAGCAGGACTAATGCTAGAGTCCCTGCTCAAACCATCCTTCTACAGTATGCAACGATATAGTTTGAGGAACGTGATTCGGTTTTCAAGCTATCTGGATCTATGTACTATGAGTGTTAATTTATGGTAGGCTCTAGTTAGTACAAGAACAATAGGTGGTGGTTCTACCCAAAACCGCAGAGAACTGTATTTTTCCACTTTTCATTCATTAATGTGGATGATAAGCAGCTATTGATCATAGCCAAGCTAAAGACATTTTTTTTTTTCTCTCCAAGCCTGCACTTCTCAGGATTGTTTGTGGGAAGCAAATTGATATAACAGATAAATGTTGAACAGGTGTTTTCAACAACACTGTGGTATGCATCTAGGCAATCTCTAGGATTTCAGTTAGCTGGATTTACAAAATAAAGAGTAACTTGCTGGCAAGAAGGCCTGGATCTCCAAACTAATTTTTCTATATTTCAGACTCTAATACAGATTAGGTTCTTGAGTAGAGAGAGAAGATATGGGTTTAAATTAGGTCGAGTGTGTAGAATCAAGATAATTTACCTAAGTATCTTTCAAGAGATTTTGTCAACCATGGATCATAGATAAAACTTAAACACAACATCAAACTCATACACACACACACACAAATCTGAGAGCAGCAAATATGTAGTCATTTACAAAGAAATCGAATG
>NW_007729821.1:163676-165567 GCF_000696425.1 Galeopterus variegatus | reverse complement strand
TTTTTCTGTTTTCTAGGCTTTGATTCACTTCTCTCCAGTCTCTGCCACTACCTTTCATTTCAGCATTCCAGGCTTCTCTCTTCTTTCTCTGGCCTTTCTTGAAAGAAGAAATGGTCCCCTAAGGGTATGGCCTCATTTATTCAGTTCCCAGGACTCTCCCTCAGATTGCTCTGAAGCTGGGCCTTTTGCATTAAAGGATGTAAATGTGCGCATCAGGCACCTCAAGGAGGTGGGAGTCCTGCGTAGGTCTCTAGCTGCTGGAGAGCGAAGAAATTAAAGCAAAATCCTGCCCTTGCTCTTTCTAAAGTGGCCCTTGGTATCTCCCCTGTGTTTCTTTCACAGCATAACATGTACCATGGTTTTGTTTGTACTTAAAAACCCAATTAGGAACATTAAGTGGCTCCTGACTGAATTTTTTATTAAAGAAGGAAACTGAGATGCTAATTAGTCCTTAGGGGATCACTGGTGAAACCCACATGCTTACAGTCATGTTTGTGAGGAAGGAAAAGTGGAATAAATTCCAGTAAAAACAAAAACAGAAACAGTAACAAGCATTTTGAAAGGGAATTTTAAAAAATGAACATCCAGGAAGTTAGAAATACATTTATGTTGTNCATTTTGAAAGGGAATTTTAAAAAATGAACATCCAGGAAGTTAGAAATACATTTATGTTGTTAAAAGAAGGTTCTATTGTTTTGTACAAATGCTTCCTAAAATCAAGAAGTGAGTATATTTTTAAAAACATCTTAACCTATTCAATTTAGAGACGGACATGAATAAAATCTTTAGCTTAGAATGGTGACAAGACTTCTGATAAAAACATTTGGAAAACATGGTTTTGTGTTTTATTTCCCTGAATTCTTTCTTACATTTCTGCACTTAGCAGTAAAACTTCACATCCTAAAAATAAGATAATATTTATATCAGTGACCAAGAAGACCACCTATAAGCGGCTATTCGGCCTCCTGGCTTGGCCTAAAATACCAATGGAGGAACTTTTTTCCCTTCACTTACTTGGCCACTTTCCTTCCCCAAGTGGGCTCCTGCTCACTTAGTTCCAGATGTGCATTTTGCTGGGGTTTCTGAAGGCCCTGGCACGTCATACCTCACCCCACTCACTTTCTCTATTTTTCTCCCAGTCCCCCTAACTTCCTCACACTGTCCACCTCTCCATCCCCTTCAGTCCCCCTCGCAGCAGCCATGCCTAGTACTAAGCACTTCTCCAATGCCTGGGGGTGACTCTTACCTCTTCTCTGCAGTCTATCCTCAAACCCTACCATGAGGGAGGCCTTCTCACTTGGGGGGAACTGAAGAGTGGGCAGAGGTGTAGAAAGAACCACTCAACCACTCAAATTCTTTACAATTAACCTGCTTTATGTGGCTTTTCGTGGCTTCAACTATGTCACACTGAAATTAAAACCAAAGCTCAACTGCAGGAGAGCTTTATAGGAAAACAGCTTGAAATGCATTGGGCTGTGATGTGAGCAAGAAATAAACCTGTATTTGTGCTAAGCAGCTGAAATATCAGAATATATTTGTTACTGCAGCAAAGCCTAGCCTAGCCTTGAGTAGTACAAAAAGTTGGTATGGAAGTGGGGTGCTAATGTTAAAAAGAAAAGAAAGAAAGGGAAAGATCCTAGAACATGTCTCATCAGCCTGGGGGCCAGGTGTCAGATAGTGGGGAGCTATAAGGACAACAATCCATGAGACACAGTGGCAAAATATTTCATACAATTATCACTGAAATAAAGCTAATAATGTTCTTAATGAACTTACAGTCTTAGAAGAAGAGACTGGAAAGCAAAATATTAGTAGCTTGCAATCGTTGTTATTGACTATCTTTCACTAGGTATTTCAGGAAGTGAGCTCAGAAAAGGATTGACCCATTTAT
>NW_007729821.1:161840-162168 GCF_000696425.1 Galeopterus variegatus | reverse complement strand
AGAATCTGACTAAATGTTGAAGAGAGTTTTAATACTAAAGAAACCCCGAGCCTGTTATATAAAACAAGCCTCTCGTCCTCATCCTTCCTTAGGTGAGAAGCAGGCTGAGGAAGCCGCTTGACTGTCAGATAAAGCCAAGCAGGACAATAGAAAAGGAGTAATTTTCAGGGAAGACCTCAAGGCTGTGGAAAATAATAAACTGGGGAGCATGTCCAGAGGGTCAGGGCCACCACAGTGTAGCAGCTTCACAGTGAATGCCCAGTGGGATTTTGGAATTGCCACAGACCACTAACTGCCAAATGTTGCTCGTCTTATTTTGTGTTTGGGA
>NW_007729821.1:159074-160880 GCF_000696425.1 Galeopterus variegatus | reverse complement strand
CTGACCAATGGATTATTAGAAGGGGCATGTAATTGTCAGCGCAAGACCCTCCAGAGCCTCTGCGAGAATAATCCAGGTAGTGGCTGCTCCATCAGCCTCAATACAGAATGAGGATAAAGAGGTGCCAGCCAACCCTGGATGCATGTGTTCATGAGCAATTGGTTGTTTTAAGCCACTGGGTTTAGTGATAACATAGCTGATTCTTTAGTGATAACATAGCTGATTCTATGGACACACTTGCATGATTGAAAAATGCTGATTGATGCATCCTGTGTAGCAAAGCACAAAACACTGTTAAGAATGAAGGCTTTGGAGCCTAATCTGCTAGGATCTATACCTAGCTCCACCATCTATTAGCTGTATGACCTCAGGCTCCTTCTCCTCCCTATGTCTCATTTTTTCCACTTATGAAATGGGGATAATAAGTGTATTAGTTTCCTAGGGCTGTCGTAAATTACTACAGACTTGGTGGCTAAAACAACAACAGGAATTTTTTCTCTCATAGTTCTGGAGGCCAGGAGTTCTACATCAGTTCACTGGGTAGAAATCAAGATGTTGGCAGGGATGTGCTCCCACTGGAGGGCCTAGTGGAGAATCTGCTCCCTGCCTCTTTTCAGCTTCTGGTGGCTGTCACATTCCTTTGCTTGTGGCCACATCACTCCAGTCTCTGCCTTGTCTTCACATCGCCTTCGCCTCTTCTGAACTTGTAATCACCCTCTGCTCTTTCTTATAAGGGCACCAAGATTGTATTTAGGGCACACCTGGATAATTCAGGATGATCTCCCCAGTGGAGATCTTTAATTTAATCACATCTGCAAAAACACCCTTTCCTTCCAAACTAATGTTTACAGACTCCAAGGATTAGGACCTGATATCTTGGGGCGGCCATTATTCAGCCCACTACAGTAACTATACCTACCTCAAAGGGGTTTTGAGGATTAAATCAGACAATATACAGATGTCAATAAAAATTAGTTATTTATTGATATAGGAATGTATCTCATTTTACCTAAAACGTCAAGTCTTCAGATACCAAGTTACTGTTTTGGGTCCCACAGGCCACATAGAAGGCACCTCATGATATTAAAGAGCTATTTACCTCCAAATACTATCAGTAATCAAGGACCTTGAGTTGGGTACTTACTTGATTAAAACTATTCTTGCTGTAGAACTAAAGTTTTATGGCAGTGAAACCAGATAGGTGGTAAAGGGATGATTTTTTTTTGTACAAATTAAATTGGACACTGCACACTTTGGTCACAGAGCCCTCTGATATCTAAATTGTACTGGGAAATAAAAATATGCTTTCCTTTTTGCCTCCTTTTTTCCCCCCAGATGTGAAAAACAGGAGCTTGTGCTAAGAAATGGCTACCTCTTCAGAAATGCTATCTTTGAAACTCTTGCCTTAAGAAATGGTCAGAGTGTTATTTGGATTTAGCACATTAAAAAAAAAAATCTTACAGAGTTAGAAATATTATTGCTCAGTGGAAGCACGATAAAGAAAAGGCTGTGCAATAAACTATGTCGTGCCTAAGCCTCCTGCTATTTTTTACGCCATGTTAATACTGATGCAAATTGACTAGGGTTTCAGTGCCTGGTAGTCAGGGCTCTGGGAATACTGTCTCCCTCCCACCATCCCCAGACCCTCCTCTGCTGAGTCCTGCCATTAATCACCACTTGCCTGTCTCGAGATCTCCCACGGTTTGGTCACGGCTCCAAGGTCACAGGCTGTCATTAACATTGATCTGAAAAACAGAACCAAACAAAACAGCTTGAATAATCTTTTGTTGCATTCCTAAACAAACC
>NW_007729821.1:157431-158711 GCF_000696425.1 Galeopterus variegatus | reverse complement strand
CCGTCCTAGATACATAAATACATAAAATGGAAGGGAGGCCAGCTCACATTTTCTTTTCCTCAACAAGGGGCAGCACTGTTTACAGTCCCTAGTTCGGCATCTCCATCATGTGGCCACACTGCTCAGGAAGACAAAGCTCTCACACATCCTCCAGTGGCCCTTTTGTTTTGTCTGCAGCAAATCAAGGAAAGCAGAGCACTGTTTTCTCTATACCTGAGCTAAGCAAGCTCTGTTTAAAATAATTTATAAAGGACAATGTTGTTTTTTAACTATAAGCAAGGGAAGCAGTACATAACACTACATATATGGCTGATGAGTCTCCTTACCAACTTATCACTGTTTGATGGGAATGGAAGAAAACCCACACCAAAGAGGCAAGGCACACGCCCCACACAGAGCTCCTTCGTTTTCATCTGCTCTACAGAGCTAAGATTTACGGGTGGGAGCCACACTGTTTCCCCCGTGTTTACTGCCTGGCTCCAACCATGTTTTGTAAGCATTATGAAGAAGAAACGTAACTCAGCTGCAGCTTCAGTTGGTTTAACCACATAAGAAAGCATAGGAACAATTGAAATCAGATTTCTGAGGGGCAGCTTTAACTAGAATCTAAACTGAACCNGGTGTCGGATGTTAACATTTCTTCCCCTGCCAGATCCGAACGCCTTGGAAACATGTCTGCTGCCCAGATGGCAGAGCATGCCTGGATGGTAGGGGGGTTTGTGTAACTTCCCCAGGAAACCCCTTCAGGGAACAAGGCAGAATCAAAGATAACAATAGGTCATTCAAGTCAGAACCAGGCAGCACCAGCATCAGCAGCCCTTTCAGGCTCAAGCAGCATTTAGGAAGCATCTAATCCCTGTATTAAGCACTATGCAAAGACAGACTCATCAGACTGGTCTTCCTTCATTTTTTAAAATGTTTAATTTATTTTAACATTTATTTATTTGTACATATTTGTAGGGTACAGTGTGCTGTTTCAATACACGCTCTTCCTTCATTTTTGATCTTCTGTAGCCTGCTTCTGTACTAAGTGCTTTACTAACTAACTACTAACTAAATGAATCCTCATCCCACCCCTTAGAAGTACTATTATTTTACAGATTAGTAAACAGAAGCAGGGAGAGGTTAAGTAACTTTCCCGAGGTGAGTTAAGGATTCAGGCTTCTGTGCTTATCGCAAAGCTGCTGGACCCTCTCACTACACTCCTGTGCTTCTCATTTTAGATTCTGTTGATACTGAAGGGACAAGACGGCGTAACGCATCGGACTTTGTAGTCTCTC
>NW_007729821.1:154914-156789 GCF_000696425.1 Galeopterus variegatus | reverse complement strand
TTAGATTCTGTTGATACTGAAGGGACAAGACGGCGTAACGCATCGGACTTTGTAGTCTCTCCTGGGCAGGAAATAATCTCTGTGAGGTTGCCTACATGTATCACAACTTGGATCATTACTTAGGTTCTATCTGACGGATAATTTGAAACTTATTTCTCAAATTCATATGTCATTAATCAGTTGATCAACAGGTTCATTGAGAATCTGCTAGGTGCTCAGATGGTGATAATTCTAATAGCTACCATTTATGGAGCAGCCACCACAGGGTGATTGACGTGTATGAGATGGGAATACCACTTTATAGATCAAAAATTAAGTAAGGCTCAGGAAGGTTAGGTAACTCGCCCCAAATTATACAGCTAAGAAGTGTCAAAGCTAGGATTGGAATCCATAAAGTCTGACAGAAGAACCTCTATTTCAATAAACACTTTCCAGCATAGCAGAAAGTCTATTCTGAGACAGAAGATGGAAAAGGCCAGGAGGGAGGATGGGCTCAGCAGCTGAAACCTTTATTCGATTGGCCCTGGGGAGTCAAGTAAGGTCGGAGACGCAGGAGCGAGCTGTTTAGAACTTCAGGGAGAAAACGTAAGGTGGTGGATGTAAAGATGGTTAAAGAAGGACAGCACGGAAGGAGGGAGACCAGTTGGAAACAAAAATTGGTAAGAGCCCAAAACAAGGAAGGGCATGGAGAGTGGAAAGGCAATGACAAGGATGGAAGATTCCAAAGGAGGAACTGGAAAAAGTGAATGAGTGGTTTTATCTCATTTTTTTTTTTTAGATTAAATCTCTGAAGAAGTGAAAAAAGTCTTTCCAGAGCAGGGGGGCAGTATGTACCCATTTTTCAGTCTTGAGGTCCTCATAATTCTAGTTCGATTTACAGTTAAGTGGTGTCAATCTGTTTAGAGGAATGGAACGAATGGTCAGGAATGAAGAGGGCTGACCACCTCTGCCCTAGGTGAGGTGGGAAAAGAAGGCGGTGAACGTAGAACACCTGACACTCCCAGCAGACCTTTCTTAACATACCGCTCCTCTACATGACAAAACTATTTTAGTAATAATCCTCTGATAATCGTTATCTTCTTGATTTGTTCTGTGCTTTAAAAACAATCAGCAATGTAAAAGTAATAAAATTTAACTCCAAAGACATATTCGAGTTGAGTAAAAGATTTCACATGTAAAGTGAAATTTACGCTCACCAGACAAAAATATTGCACTTTGCAGTTTACACTGTTTCACTGCGTTAATTTTAAAACACGAATAAAAACCACACATATTACATAAATGACAGAATGGAAATTACTGAAATTATATTTCTAATTTTTATCATCACTGTGCTACCATTGTTCATTCTGAATGTACTGTTTAAAAGCAGGAATATGAAGTTCAGCAAGGTCACAAACTACACCCAGAACCAGTTTGAAAGGTTCCGAACAGTTAGAAACCTGCTTTTGAAAATGTGTAGCTGAGTCACCTGTGTTGAGGGTTGACTGTGCAACTGGCGTTCTTGGGATTAACTTACACTACAACACAAGCACAATGAAAGGACAAGGAACAAAAATGCTAATTGAAGTGTTCATGTCAATTATTTGATCCTCAATAGTAACACTTCAGCAACTGTCCAGAAGATTTGTTTCAGGAGGGGCATCTCTGCATCTCATCACTGACTTTGTTTAGAATTGCTGGCACAGCAGGCCGGCCCGGTGGCGCACTGGAGAGTGCGCTGCTTGGGATTGTGGCGGCGCTCCCGCCGAGGGTTTGGATCCCATGTGGAGACCGGTTCCCGCTCACTGGCTGAGCGTGGTGCGGGTGCAACACCGAGGGTTGCGATCCTGTCACTGGTCAGTAAAAAAAGACAAAAAGGAAAAAAAAAAAAAA
>NW_007729821.1:144220-153931 GCF_000696425.1 Galeopterus variegatus | reverse complement strand
ACCGGTTCCCGCTCACTGGCTGAGCGTGGTGCGGGTGCAACACCGAGGGTTGCGATCCTGTCACTGGTCAGTAAAAAAAGACAAAAAGGAAAAAAAAAAAAAAGAAAAGAATTGCTGGCACATGGTGATGATAAAAAGCAGACCAACTTTTAGTTGGTTTTATTACTATTTTTGAATTCTCTACAGGTAGAGACCTACTCTTGGTGTACTGAGGTCAGAGTCTAAGCAGGAAATGGGGGAGGGAGGGCAAAAGTGGGGTGGGAGAGCTCCTGGAGCCCCTCTGTTTTACATACTGTCTTTCCAAATAAGATATTTCTTCCTTATAGGCTTCCCTGCCAAGAAAGTTTGAAAACCTCTGCAAGAAACCAGCCAGGTAGAGGTGCTGAATGAGCACTGGTGTTTTAGGAGTGGTGCTCAGAAAAGAGGTTGTGCCCAAGAGACAGGTTGGGAGTCATTTGAGATGAGATGGTAGTTTGAAAGCATGAGGGTGCTGAGGAGCAGGAGAAGAGAATTAAAAGTAGGTCCTTGGGAAACAGTTACATTTAGGGAGAAGTAGGGAGGAAGAAGGGTCAAAGAGAAAAGGAAGAGTCAGAAAGAAAGTAGAAAACCCTTGGGCTGGCCATTTAGCTCAGTTGGTTAGAGAGCAGTGTTGTAGCACCAAGGTTGAGATCCCTGTATGGGCCAGCTGCAAAAATATTTGTTAAAAAGTAGAAAATCCAGAAGAGCATGGCTTTGCAGAATCCAAGGCTGGAGAGAGATTTAAGAAAGCAAAGGCCAATTCAATTAGGGGCTATAAAGAGATCAAGAAAGCTGGAGAGCACAAAGGCCATTTGATACTAGAGAGGTGACCGTGACTTTCAAAAGGAGCAGAAATCACACTTCACAGACTTAATTCCTCAGTTGAGGACTGCTAAATCCTACATGGTATATCCATATTTTGTACTACCATGCAATAATAAAAGATGATGAGGTATGGACACCGAAAGAATTCTAAGGCCTATAGTTGAGTGGAAAAGCAAGTTTACATTGGTATGTAAATATATAATTTATGTTAAATCAATCAAGATCCACACTACCGAGTATTTTTCCTAAGGGAACACATACATGTAAAGGCTTTGGGCATGGTCTGGAAAGACACAACAAATAGATAACAGAGAACAGCTGTGCAACTAGTATGGAAATTGGGGGTGAAGCTCAAAGGAGATTTGGGAGTTTATCTGTAATGTTTTGTTACAGAAAAACATATCCATATAATTACTCATGGAATTAAAAACTACATGAAAAGGGCCGGCCCGGTGGTGCACTGGAGAGTGCGCCACTTGGGAGCGCGGCGGCGCTCCCGACGAGGGTTCGGATCCCATGTGGAGACTGGTTCCCGCTCACTGGCTGAGCGCGGTGTGGGCGCAACACCGAGGGTTGCAATCCCGTTGCCGGTCCCCGGTACGGGCGTGACACCGAGGGGTGTGATCCCGTTACTGGTCAGTAAAAAAAAAAATAAAATAAAAGACAAAAAGGAAAAAAAAAAAAAAACTACATGAAAAGAAGATTAACTCGCAGGAAGTTAGGAGGTGTGAGTGAAGTGTGGGAGTGAAGGGAAGGAGAAAACTATGATGGGACTGTGAGAAAAGGCAGCTTTTAGGAACGATGTTTTTGATTGGGAAGGTGGAAGCATGTTCTTAGGTCTAGAAAGGTCATGATGGAAAAAAACAGATGTTGAAAATGGAAGCCAAAGGGTCATAATTGACACAGCATGGGTAGGGGTGGGAGATGGAGAAGGTGGAGGGATTAATGGAATTAGGACACAAGAGGAGGCGCTAGCCTGGAAGAGAGGAAGGCGCTCTCTCTGTCTCTCTGTCTCTGTCTCTCTCTCTGGAAAAGACAAAGAAAAAGGTCTGTAAAGATAACACAGAGAAATATTAAAGTAGAGAGGAAAGATACAGAGGGCCTCTGGTGACAGGGCGTCAGGTCAGCTGCCGAGGAGAGCCCCATGTTCTGCAGCTGGTGGCAGAGGCTGTATGTGGCTGACATGGGGACTACAGCAGGGTAATTCCAGCAGTCACCTGGTTGTGGAGCAGACACCGTGCACCCTAACTCTAGCCTCACAAGCTTTCCCAGTAAAATTTAGCAGTGTTACGACAGGAGCAAGTGACAGCAGAAGGCCTGGGTGAGCTGGAGATGGTGGAAGGATGGAGTATGAGAGAGGAACGGTGCCTAACCACCTGGAGTGGCTGCACTAGGATGGTTAAATGTGCCACATAAAAACAGTGCTTGCTGCTGTCTTTTCTAGGCACCTGGGAAGAAGTCCTGTGCAAAGTCTAGAACAGACTTCTCATCTTCATCACCAAAATTGTTCCAATTGGTTTTCTATCCACGATGTCTATGGTCTCTAAAGAAAAGCAAAATTTAACTCTCTCCTTAGTGCTGTGTAACTCTCCTTTCTAAAGTTCTAAAACCTCTCAACTTTTCCCACCCCACCCACCCAGCAAAAAGAAGAAATCGTGGCTTGCTGAAACTGAACTAATTTGAACATCATTTTCTAATTTTGCAGGTAGATTTATGGAGAAGAGGCAAAAATATAAAAAATTATAAGACAAAAAGATACATTTTTCTATCTTTTCTCTAGTTATTCAACTAATCTCTGAATGTTCTGAATGTCAGCTAAGGTTTGTTACCTTAAAAATCACTTATATGCTCTTAGCACTGTCAGAAAAGCACGGCTAAATGTTCAAATAATAAAGAAACACATAAACAAGAGCTTTTTCTTACCGAAATGTATCACGATGGTTTTTGATATTCCAATCATATTCTCCTTTACTGACAAGTTCAAAGAATTCAGTTCTCCTCCTGCAGGAAAATCAAATGAAGAAAGAAAAAAAAACCTGGAATGAAATTTCTCAGTCTGTGGGGTGACATAAACACATTTATGGGGAAAATATAAGACCACCTGAACCAAGTAACTTAATATTTGAAATCATGAAGCTAATGTGCTATCAAAATAAATCACTTTTTAAAAAAATTTTGAGGCTTCAAGAAAAAAGCCACAATCATTTCTGAATGTATTTACAACAGAGGAGATTATAGAGCCATAAAACAGAGCACAGTGCAGTACTGCATTTAGGATTATGTGCTGTGAAGCCCTTGTAACACTTACTGAAAGTCAGAGAAGGGAGGCAAGGACAAATAAAAAGCAGAAACAATTCCGGAATGTTCTTTTATCATTCTACATGGAATTGAGCTGCACGATGATCCAAGATAAAATAAAGTCTCTTGTAGTAAATTCAAAATAAATATTTCTTTCCAGGCTAGAAAATAACTATTTCACCAATTCAGTGCTTAAATGCATAGGCTATGGAGTTAAGAAAGTAACTGTATTTATTTATTTATTTTTTCCTTTTTGTCTTTTTTCGTGACCGGCAACGGATCGCAACCCTCAGTGTCGCGCCCGTACCGGACCGGGACCAGCCACGGGATCGTAACCCTCGGTGTTGCTCCCGCCCCTCGCTCAGCCAGTGAGCGGCCGGTCTGTATGTGGGATCCGAACCCTCGGCGGGAGTGCCACCGCGCTTCCCAAGCGGCGCACTGTAGCAGTGCGCCACCGGGCCGGCCCAAAAGTAACTGTATTTAAACATTAGCTCAGTCACCTACTTGCTCTGCAACATTGAAAAGCTACTTAAACCTTTGGAGCCTTAATTTCCTAATCTCTAACAGGGGGATTATATTTGCTAACTCACAGAGTTACTGTGAGTTAAATGAGATGACATAAGCAAAACATTTAGCACAGTGTCTGAACATTTTAAGTGCTTGATATATACACACATGTCCATAGATACACATTTGGAGATGTATACATTTGGGGAAAGGAATTTTTTTTAATTAAATTTTAAAATTTATTATTAGTATATTCATTCTTACAAATCATGACATTTCTTTATGCCCTTTACCTGACCTGTCACTTCCCAAACCCCCTCCCTCCCTCCCCTCCATCTCTAGTATCCTTAGGTTTGTTCTCTCCTTCTGAAAGTTCAACATATTGTTGTGGTCTTTTCTGAGAAAGGAATATTTTAAAGTATGAATGTAGTGTGATTTATTCCTATTTTCAAAACTTTTCTTTCATCTAGGTATGACTTTTCATTTTCATAGTGAGAAAGGAAAAAAAGGGGACATTACCATTTTGATTTAAGAATCATTTCCCAAGTTTTCACCCTTTTGGCAATTTCTAATAAGAGAATATTTAAAAGATCCTGACATACCATTTCCCAAAGCACATCCCACTGAATGCTAATCCTAAGAGGTGCTCCATGTAGAGGAATTCCCTGGCTAAGTAGGTTAGAGAAATGCTGCCTGCAATATACTTCTCTTGAAGACACCACCCACATTAGCCTTCGGAAGGCTCTGAGAAATATGGAGGTAGACTGTTTAATCTTATTTAACCACAGAATTCCTTATGCTACTGATGTTTTAAGGAATATACTTTGGAAAATACCACCACGTCATATTATTTATGGTGCAAATCGGAGCAGGATCTTAGAAACCTAGTACTGACCCGTCATAGTTTGGGAAGCAAAGGACATGATGCTGAGAACAACCAGCTCTCCTGTGGCTGGCCTGGGGTACCCAGCACTAGCTGACTAGCTGTATGGATTTCTTGTCATCGGTCAGACTGATTACTCAATTTACCTGAAAGGGGGCAGGTCAGGAAGACGAATGTGTAGTTCACATCCTTATTTAAGACACAAAGACAGGTCCTGGATCTATCCCTTTAAGTTGATACAGGTCAAGGCCACATTACAGAATGGGACAGTCTCCAAGACAAACTTATAGCAATCAGCAGAGATGGCCCCGCACAGCAGCCCCTTCCCCTTTCGGTGGCCAGGTGTGTGCATATCTTTTCTTTGTATAACTTTACCATCTTCTTCATTTGGCCCACTCCCTTTTTCATGACTGTGGTCATGCCTTTTTCACATCACCACCACTAACTGGGAACTGAAATAGAAAGGGGGTCATGGAAAGAGTCTGGGTTTGTATTCACACAGACCTGGGCTTAATGCTGATTGTCACTTATTAGCTGTGTGATCTTGGGCAAGTGACTCCATGTGGCTGAGCCTCCGTTTCCAGCTTTGCAGTAAGAATTTGAGATGAAGTGTACTAAATGTTTGGTACTGATAAATACTTAATACCTGGTAGATATAGTGTATTAGTCCATTTTCTGTTGCTTATAACAGAATACCTGAAATTGGGTAATTTATAAAGAAACAAAATTTATTTCTCATGGTTTTGGAGTCTGGGAAGTCCAAGGTCAAGGGGTGCATCTGTTGAGAACCTTCTTCTTGGTGAGAACTCTCTACAGGGTCCCATGGTGACAAAGGCAATCACAGGGCGAGGACTGAGCAAGAGCACTTTAATGTGCCCACTTGCTCTTCTTATAAAACCCCCTGTCTACTCCTCAATAGCCCATTAAACCATTAACCCATTAGTCCATGAATAGATTATCCCATTCACAAGGGTAGAGACCTCATGATCTGATCACCTCTTAAAGGCCGGTCACCCTTTCAAATACCAGAGTAGGATTTTCTACCCTCTTAACACTGATACAATGAGGATAAAGCTCCAATACATAACCAGTTCTCTCTCACTGAATAGAAATTAATCTTCTTTTGAATTATGTGGAACAGAAAGTTGTGTTTGACAAATATTTATTGAACATACACTCTGTGCCAAGTCTTTATTAGACTTTATTAGGACATAAAGATGGTTGCTGGCTTTAAATGTCTCTGAGTTTAGCTGGGGAAACAAACAAAAAATAGGTAATACTCCCTTTAAATGTTTTAGTAACGATAACAATGATAATGGGTGCAGAATGAGGTGAGAGAAACACTCATCTTGGGCACACAATTTAAATGAATGACAAAAAACTCAGTAATGAAGATAAATAATAATTTCATACAATATTTAAAAAAATCAAAATAAATCCAAAAAATCCATGATGAACAAAACAACAGAATTCTAAATAAAGACAAGATCTGACCCTGCACCTTCACGACTCGTCTCACTTGCCTCACCCTAGTCTCTGAAGGGGCTCATATTTATTGGGTCTTTACTATGTTTCTGGAAGACTTTCTGGATTCTTCCACTTGCTACCCCATGACCGACATTGAACAGGTTGCTTAACCTCACTGGGCTTTAGTTTTCTTATTAGTAAAAGAGTAATATTAATGGGGTCTTGGGCCGAGCCCGTGGCGCACTTGGGAGAGTGCGGCGCTGGGAGCACAGCAGCGCTCCCGCCGCAGGTTCGGATCCTATATAGGGATGACCGGTGTGCTCACAGTGCTCACTGGCTGAGCGCCATGTGGCCAGTCTCAAAAAGGACAAAAAAAAAATATTAATGGGGTCTACCTTCTAGGGTTGGTGGGAGTATTAAATAATTGATTTATGTCAAACACTTAGCAGAGTGCCTGGCAAAAGTAGGTACTCAGTAAGGATTCATTACTGTTATTAAGCCCAGAGTTGGGATACAAATGCAACTTGTTGGAATAACAGCTGCCCCAAGTCTCAGGGTGTCCTGGGAGCACAGAGGGAAGGCACTCGCTTAGCTTGGAGGATCATGGAGGATCACGGAAGTCTTTCTGGAAGAGCTTGTTAGTCATTGTCCTTGTCATCATAAGTACCTGGGTGGCCATTTCAATTCTATGAGTTGTTCCAAGAAGTCACTAGAGTGCAAGCTTCAGGAGGGCAGGGGCCTGGCCCATTTTGTTCACTCCTGCATCCTGTGCTTGACATGTAATAGCAGCTCAACAAATATTTGTTAAATTGATGAATGAATGGAAATGATTATCTCAGAGAACTATTCATTTTAAAAAATAATTCCTTAGCCACTGGTTTCCCCAAAATTCTAATTGTCTTAGGGGCTTCCCAGTTGCCATTTGGAGAGATTGAGATAAGAAAACAACATAAGATCTATTCAACAAAAGCCCTGTTATATTTTTGCAGACTAGATTCTAACTTGGACCAATTGGACAACATAACAAGTAGGAAATAAGAACACCATTCCCACCTGAGCCACTCTCCACTAACTACTTTTATATCTTTAAATATTTTTATATTTAAATATAAATATATGTTTTATTTAAATATAATTTAATATATAATTATATATTATATAAATTTAATATATTAAATATATGAATTTAATATATAATTTAATATATTTTAATATAATTTAAATATAATATAAATTTAAATATATTTAAATAAATATATATTTATTTAGATATTTTTATATTTTTATATCTGCTGACAGTATGTTCAAGATATGAAATATAACTTCTTTGATGCAAAGTGGAGGCATGTTAACCTAGGTGGTTAACTCATTGTAGAAAACAAAATCTTCTTTTTTATAAAAGCTAATCTATGACATGACAAACAAATAGCACTATACGAATGAATTCCCTAGTGATGGAAATTTCAACAGCTAGAGTTGCTGGTATGAAAGTCTTAAATCAACCAAACTCAAGCTAAGACAAAAGAGACTACCTACTATCCCTAGGGGATGGTGGATAGAGAAGGGGTGAGAGGAATCTTTTCACAGGACAGAGAAAAATGTTGCATACTAAATTGATTTTTCCTCCATTGACAAAAGTTTGATGATTTCTTGATAGGTCTATTTACTCTGGCATCCCTAGGTATGGCTATGACATCAGAAGATAGTAGGAATCTTCCTGCACTACAATTTTGTCAAGATAAACATAAGAAAAGTCTAGTCACTGGTGGAACCATGTACATCACACATCTAGTAATATATTTGGGCACATAAATAACTAGAGATGCTTTAAAGTTTAAACCAAAGTATATTTAATTTTTTAAAAAGTTTTTGAAAAAATTCATTCTTGAAAGATCAGGTGATAGAATCAATCATTTTTATAAGGCTGCAAAAAGGATTTTTAAGTGATATGCCAAGATCATATAGCAAATTTATTATCCATATTTAATATACATTCATGTGCTGCATAACAACATTTCACTCAACAACGGACCACATATATGACATGGTTCCATAAAATTATAATGGCAATACCTTACAGACTAGGTGTGTAGCAGGTATACCATCTACATTTGTGTAAGTACACTCTATTATGTTCACACAATGACACAATTGCCTAACAATGCATTTCTTAAAACATATCCCTCAATGTTAAGCCACGCATGACTGTGTTTTAAAAGGTGCAAAAATTACACAATACACCTGGAGCATCCATCCACTAATCAGCCTAGAAACCAAGCTCTCCCATCCTGCTGAGACCTGTGCATCTCTCAACTGTTGCTTCTGCTTCCTTCCTACCCACCTAGATGACCATTTTCTAATTTTTGTATAAATCATATTCACACACACCCTTATAATTTTACTAGGTAAGTTACACATAATATTGCTCTGCATGTTTTAGAATTTTATATAAATAATATCATCATAGTATATGTATTCTTTGGCAACTTCTTTTTCTCATCAATGTTTGTGACATTCAAACATGTTGTTATATGTAATTCTAGGCTATTCCCTCTCATTAATTTATGGTATTCTATGGATTATTATATCACTGTTTACTTACCCATTTCCTGATAATGAAAATTTAGGTTATTTCCAATTTTTTTTTTTTGCTATTACATACAGTGCTGCTATAAACAACCTTGTATGTCTCCTTGTGAGTTTGTGTGTGTGTTCTCTCTCTCTCTCTCTCTCTCTCTCTCACACACACACACACACACACACACACACACACACACACACACGTTTGAGGGTACTTCCAAAAGTTCATGAGAAGATTCCTATCATCTTTTATTTCTATTTTTCCATGACCTTTTAAAAGTACTCTCACATATGTATGTGTGTATGAATATGTAAAATTGCGGGGTCAAAGAATGATTTCTACGTTCAAGTTTTCATTCTAGTTACAGACTGTTAGCGCTGTATGGAACTTTTGAGAAAAGCTGGCTATAATTGTCTCCTTTTATAGGTGAGGAGACTCAAGGACAAGTGATTTACCCAGAGTCTCAGGGCATTTATGGGCAGCTCTAGGTAGATTCCCACTCCCCAGCCTCTCAGTTCTGGCCTCCCAGATAATCTTCGTAAACTGTATGTAGCGTAAACCTTTGGGTTTGAGTTGTTGTGAGTATGTGGACAGTCGTGGCCAAAAGCCTCATGAGATGTAATGGCATCACAGGCTGCCATACCAAAGCTGTACCAGGTATCAAGGCAGACACCATTGGGCTGTTTCTGTCATCAATAAGGGGATGCTCCAAGGAAGAGCTGTAGATGGCCCAAGCCAGGCTGGTGGTTCACAGCTCCAGGTGGTGTGTATCTGAGCTTCTCCTTTGTGATAATCACTACAAAGCCGTAATGTGAGTTTCACTGTGCTTTTTGGAAACAAGTTTGTCCATACCGCTGCTCCTTTTAGCATCTATATATGTATGTGTATGTAGATTATACAGTGCCAACAGCATGAGCATGTGCAAAACTGTTAAAGATAAGGGCAGTTTTAGAAACATGGGACTGCTAAAATGAATATTTGAAAATCCACAAAATTATATAATACCCCCTGGATCCAGAGTCCTTTGTCATGAGGAACTATATCATTAACTTCACAAGCAGATCATTGGGAACCTTGGTTTTCAAGGACAATGGCAAGTACCTAAGCTAGTGAAAAGCAACTTACTGGAAAA
>NW_007729821.1:142865-143750 GCF_000696425.1 Galeopterus variegatus | reverse complement strand
TTTTTTGGTAAATGATAAATCTATACATGTATATATGTATATATATTCTTTCTTTATTCATCTAACTCCTTTGAATCTACTAAAAGGTCATGAATGTTAGGAAGGTTTTGCTACTGAGGTGGCAAAATCATCTTGTGACTCTCCTGCAATTTCAGCTCCAGAACTGTCAGGCAGGGTTGTGGGGAGTGTGTATGTATGACAGGGTGGGTGGGTGCAGGGGAGGAGGAAATTTGTTCTTTCGGTGTTTTTATTGCTTATTCAACAGGCAAATCAGACATCTGCAGTTAATTGCTAAATGCAGATTCTGGAGAGATTTCTGCACTTTTGTCATAAAAACACTGGACAGGAATATTAAATTAATATTCAGATATTATGACTAAAATGACTAAAAAATTATGACTAAAAAAAAAAAAGTCATGTATATAATTTTGAAGTGAATTTTTTCTCCCTGCTTTAGACTAGCACTGAAAACACAAGGGTCAGCTCAGCACCTGAAAGAAATGACCAGTTTGATATTGTGCTTTTGTTGATGGCATGAATAACTTTGGCAAAATGGGGCTGGCCAGTTAGCTTGATTGGTTAGAGTGCAGTGTTACAACATCAAGGTCAATCATTTGGATCCCCTTATTGGCCAGCTGCCAAAAACAAAAACAAAAACCCCAAACAAAGAAAATTGGCAAAACACAGAAAAAGGGAAGACCAGAATTACTATAAGTGTTGAAGATGGCAGAAGATTAGACAACACAAAGCCCTGATAGTTAATTCAGTCAAACCATAACCTTCAGGCAAAGAAGCCGTGTAAGCTGTTGCTAGACAGAGCATGCTCCAGCTGCTCCCTGCATTTACTTGGGCCATAGGGCTCCATATGCCATAGTACTAGTGTTT
>NW_007729821.1:139321-141073 GCF_000696425.1 Galeopterus variegatus | reverse complement strand
AAAAACATTAATGGAATACAGGCTTTCTGTAAATCCCAAATCAAGGAGCACTAATGCAGGGGAAAAAAAAAAAATAGATCATGAAAGTTAAGTCAACATGATGGCCACAAAACATGCAAAATAAATATGTTCTAAAGCAAATGAGGTTGTAGGTGTCAACATTTATAAGACATTTAAGACATATAAGACATTTGTAAGACATAATGTAGGTATTGTTCTCTCTCAGAGAGGTAAGTAATTTGTCTGATGACATACTGCTAGTCATTGGCAGAGCTGGGATTTTTATCTTTTAAGTATATTTTAAAAATTAATTAAAATTTATATTCATTGAAATATTACATGCACATAGTTAACAAATCAAACAGCACTAAAAGGCCTATAATGAAATATAGCAGTGTTTTCCATCTTGCTGCCTTTTGTCTTTTGACTGTATTTCCCAATGCTTTCATTTGATTTTTCATTTGGCCATCATGTTTTGTTTTTTTTTTTTTTTTGTCTTTTATCTTTTTCCGTGTCCGGCAATGGATCACAACCCTCAGTGNTTTCTCTCTTCCCCACTGGGCTCTGAATCCCTGAAGATAAGAATCATGTCTTATCTTCCTGTGCATGCCCAGCAACTAGCACAGTGCCTGGCATAAAGAAAGCATCTATAAGTTCTAGTTGAGTAAATTTCTCATTTTTTATTCAGTTATAGTATCATGTGGATGAGAATATGGGGATGAGTACATGTAAAAATGCTTTAAAGTATGTCAAGAAACCAAAATGTTTCTTCCATCCACCTACCACATGCCCTGTTGTTCTAACGTTAGAATAGTTTCAGTATGTTGACTCATCAGGCTCTGTTAAAATATGATGTCATTTCCGAAACTAAACTACTTGCATGAGAGCTCTTGTCTCCAGCTCTGCTTTGGGAGAGGGCAGGGGGAACCAAGTCTGGTTTTTATATTAAACTGATTAAAGTATACTTTGGAAAATCAGTATTGTTATATAATGTGTCTCCAATTCAAATGACGATTCATTCTTCTATCAGAAAGAGAAAATGGTGATTGAGGAAAAGGCCCTGAAAGAGAAGGTATGGGTTCCAGTTTTGCCAATAATTAGTTATGTGATCCCAGCTACAATATTTAACCATTTGGATCTCAGTGCCCAATCTGCAAAATAAAGGAGATGGATTGGATTACATCATTTCTAAAATACTTTTCATTTCCACAATTGCATATTTGTGAAATAAAAGCATGTAGGTGGCAAGTTGTAGAAGCTGCTTTCCCCCTCATTAACCCTAGGGATTGTTTTGGCTAAAAATATGGCAATACTTTAATGCAACTTCAGACAGGCAAGTGAATCAATCCCCTGAAGGTCTAGATTAGAGAATGAACAGCTATTCAGAACCTCAAAAAACAAACGCTGACAAAAAGAGAACAAGCCAGCTTCTTTGGGAGTCAGTAAACATTAGCAGGGGCTGCAGCATTAAGATAAGAACAGAGTAATGAGAAACGAGTTGCAACTAACTTCCTTGACTGCATTCCAGCGGTCACTCAGTGATTCGTCACATCCCTAACAGGACTTGATAAATAGACTCCAAGTGCTGAGATTTTTTTCTCTTTAGAAGTTACTTAGAAACTTGGCTTGAGAAAATGCTTCTACTTTGAGAAAAATAGCACAAAATCCTGCAAGTGTCAGGAACAGGAAATAAAAACATTAATGGAATACAGGCTTTCTGTAAATCCCAAATCAAGGAGCACTAATGCAGGG
>NW_007729821.1:119981-138419 GCF_000696425.1 Galeopterus variegatus | reverse complement strand
GAGCGCCGCCGCACTTCCCAAGCGGCGCACTTATCCAGTGCGCCACCGGGCCGGCCCCTGGCCATCATGTTTTTAAATTTAAAGAGCAATTTCTTCTTCATGATTACTCCTATTACTATTTTTTAAAGCATCCTGTTCTTATCTCATGGATACAATATCTTAGCTCTCTGAGGATATTGACAACAGTTTTTTTTTTCCTTTCCTTGTTTGCTCTGAATTCCTTTTTTTTTCTTTTCTTTTCTTTTTTGCCTCTTTCTTTCATATTGGAGGCTTATAAAATTTTCTGTGATTCTTGGTTGTCTGCTTGTGTGTAATAGTAAGGCATCAAAAAGCTAAGTGGGAATTGTATGTGTGGGGGGGGAGGGAGGAGTAGGATTGCTAGATAAAATTCAGGAAGTTCAGTTAAATTTGAGTTTCAAATAAAAAACAATTTTTAGTGTATGTATGTTCCAAATATTCCATGGGATACATATATACTAAAAAACTAGTGGTTGCTTATCTGAAATTTAAATAGAACTGGGCCTCATGTATTTCTGTTTGCTAAATCTGACAACCCAGGATGTGTGCTTTATAGATCCTTAGCTTCTAGGTGACCGGGCTACAGGCTATGGGTTTTCAATCCAGACACTGGTTTCATTTCACTTAATCCCCTCTTCTGAGTGCTTTACCTCATTCTCGTCCTGTACCTTGCCTCAGTCCAGAGCTCTTCATTTCACTCTGCCAGAGAATAAACTTCTTGCCTTGTAGGGGTAGAGGAATGGGAGCTTCCTGGCTGTGTTGGTAGAGGACTTTGTGGGCTCCGAGTGTTCTGTAAACCTACTTTCTAGCAATCGCCTCGTCTTAAGCTTTGAGCGTCATATCCACTTTTCGTGGTACGTTTTGTCTCTGAGCCTCAAGCAGGGTTCTGCAGTGCAAACCGGCTTGCTGCTCAGAGCTGTCCTCCTGTGTAGTTCTACTTTCCACTTGTACTCTGCAGGTCAGTTGCCATCTGTTGGTTTGCCTTCCATTTCCCACAAATGTATTAACATTTCTGGTCAGTTGTTGTGTGTCCTCTTTCTTTCTCCTTGCAGATTTATGCCTTCTTTTTCTTTTAAATTTATTTAGTATCATTTTAATGGAGTTTTAGGAAGGAAAAGACAAAGACACTTGGGCTTAATCCACCAAGTTTGACTGAAATGATAGAGTGAGATTTAAATCCCAGACAATATAACTACAAAGCTTTAGTCCTTCCACTATATCTCAAAATAACCTATTCAGTAGAATCCAGCAATAAATGTTCATGGCATAGACTACCCCCAAACCCCTTCATCCTTTCTTCCATAGCAATAGAACCTCTGGTTTTTAGCTGGGCACATGGCTACCCAGAATAAAGGCTTCCTTTCCCAACCTTCCTGGAAGCTAGCTTTGGCCAAATGACTTAGTACTGACCAGTGAAATATAAGTGGAAGTGTTATGTGGCAGATTCCAGAAAACTCTCTTAGAAGACAGCTTGTATCACCCTATTGCCCCTTTCTTCTTTGTCCCTTCCTTCTTCCTGCTGGCTGCAATGTGGACATTATAGCTAGGGCCTGAGAAACTACCTTGGACTAAGAGCTGGAAACCACGTGTTGAAGGTGGCATCACAGAGAGATAGCAGGAGCCTGGGTTCCTGACAACTTCATTCAGCTACTCTACCAACTCCAGATTGCTCACTCATCTCCAGACTTATTCTGGGTGACAGAGAAGTAAGCCACTGTTACTTTGGCTTTTCTGTCCCTTACAATAGAAATGTATTTAACTGATGCAATGACAAAGCGCAGTAAGATTTCAAAGGAGCTGACACAAGACTTCCTATTACAGATGAGAGAAGAGACAAACCTTGAAGGATGGTCAGTTCAGCCAGATGGGGAAGTGGAGAAACAGAATTCCATGTAGAACTGATGACATGATTGGGGAACAAGAGACACTACATAGGGTGTTTCAAAGGGTACATGTAGACCATACTGGTTGAAGTAGACAAATCATGTAGGGGAGAAGTGGAAGATATGAAATAAAAAAAGGTTGGCAGCAGATCGTGGAGGGCCTTGAAAGTCACAGCAAGTTCAGAGCTTTCTTTGAAAGCAGTAATGACACTGAAAGTGTTTGAGATGGAAGCTGGAAATACAGGTCTGTAATGTGAGGGAGGGTTACCGTGAAGAGTGTCAGAGTCTTTTCCGTACAGGTAATAACCTACATAGAGGTAATACAGAAGTGAGACCAGGGGAGTGAATCTGAGTAGAGAAAGAACATGGGTTCAAGAACTCACAGGCGGGATAAGGAGAAAAGAAACCTACCAAGGTTCTAGAAAAGGAGAGAGAAAGGCAGCTGGATGTTGGAGAAGCAAAGAGCATAGAAGTTGACAATGAGAAGTCAGTAAACCTCTGGATGTCACAAAGAAGCTAGAAAATACCAGAAAAGAGTACAGGACATTAAATTTGAGGACAAGGAAGTCTCTGGTGACCTCTGAGAGTACAATTTTGGTAAAATGTGAAGGTGGACTCTGCTCTTCAAAGTGTAAATGGGTGTTAGGAAAATAGAGCTACAGATATGCTCTGTTTATTTTTTAAAAGGTGGGTGATAAAAGAAAGCAATTAAATTGAAAAGCAATTAAAATATCCATGGAGTCAAGTGAAATGCTTTTTTTAAGGGAGAGAAGTTGTTTGGTCTCTAATTTAGGAGAGAACTGTGCATATCAGTGGAGAAAGAGATTTCCAAGCTGCCAAAATATGTAGTCGGACAAGGAAGTCTCTGGTGACCTCTGAGAGTACAATTTTGGTAAAATGTGAAGGTGGACTCAGCTCTTCAAAGTGTAAATGGGTGTTAGGAAAATAGAGCTACAGATATGCTCTGTTTATTTTTTAAAAGGTGGGTGATAAAAGAAAGGTAAATTGAAAAGCAATTAAAATATCCATGGAGTCAAGTGAAATGCTTTTTTTAAGGGAGGGAAGTTGTTTGGTCTCTAATTTAGGAGAGAACTGTGCATATCAGTGGAGAAAGAGATTTCCAAGCTGCCAAAATATGTAGTCCCCGATGGAACAGGCCCCCCTGGGAATGGGAGGGATGGAATTTCTAGCTCGGAGAGAGGCCTGAACTTTTGGGAAAAGGGGACAGCTCTTCTAAGAGTCAACCTTTCATCAGCAAGTATTTTTCATCATTATAATCAATGCCATTATAGATCTGACCAGAAATAATAGTCTAAAATAGCAAAATAAGCCAGTATCTAAAATAAAGATGGCTATCACTTAGTTTCAGAGTCAAGAGTCCCAAAGAAGACTCATAAAACAGAAGAAAGATACAAATCTTGTGACTGTAGCCTGGAATCTCGTGGCTTATATATACCACCTTAATGAACTTCATTTAGATGAGGGGAAAACAAGAAAAAAGCTTAGCTCATTTACACGTTGATGTCACTGGTAAAGTAACAGGCAACCCCCAATATGAACCTGAAAATTAATTACAGGATGGAACTTTAGATATCCATTTGTCAAATAGATCCAAGGCCAATACCTACTCAAAGTACAGCGTGAGGTCTGTTGCCAATATTGACTGCTTCAAAAGCTGCATAAGGTCACTATATTCCTTGGAGGACAAATTAGCAAAAATGTTGTGACCCTGTAATGAGAAAGTTAAAAGTTACAAAAGACGACATTAAATCTGTGGTTGCTGATTACATGTTTTTCTTATATTAAAAAAAAAGGGTCTTGGAACATGGTAAAATCTCTTTAAAAAGACTTAATAAAATTTTGTACAAATATAAACCGATTCCCTGGCAAACACAGCAAAGTGAGAGAGTGTAATCATTTTTGAGGAGGTCTACCGAGGGGCACTTTATGATGTGTTTAGTCTTGAAAACTGAAAATGTTTGAACTTGTCTTACTATGGATACATTTGTGCCAACAACCCTACCTGACTGCCCGTTTCCTGTGGAATTACTTAGTGAAGTTGGTAAAACATTTGGGAATCTTTCTGACACTAAAATAAATACTAGTTTTACTAGTAAATGTTTAAGCTGGAATTTTGAAAACACTCGCCATAGCAACAAATGACTTGGAGGAGGAGAAAAAATCATGAGACTAGTGGTTCTCAACTGCGGGTGATTTTGACTGGGGACTTTTGAATGGGGACTTATGGGAACATTTAGAGACATTTTTGATGGTCATAACTGTGTGGGGGACTGCTAATGGCATGTAGTAGTAGAAGCCGGGGATGCCGTAGACATCCTACAATGCACAGGAGACCCTGCAACAAGACTTACCTGGCTGGACATGTCAGTACTGCTGAGGAACCCACATTAAACTGTTAAGATACACTTTGATGAAGTGTGGGGAAGAATAAATTCAGTACAGTGAATAATTACTGAATAGCTAGGATGTAAAAGGCATTGTTCTTGGCATAGTGGACTCTACAGATGACTTTTACCTAAGAAAAGTTGCAATCAGACCTTTATCTCCATACCTCTGAAAAGCACTCTTGTTTTGTCAAAATTTGTTTTAGCTACACTAGGCAGCACCACAATTTGTTTTTAGTAAAGTGAAACATCCTTCTGTAAAGTGACCAACAATTCACTTAATTTGTTTGAAAGTCAGGACTTTGCATTTTTCAGGTTTTCTTAGTGTGGAGTGTGAACTCAAAAGCATGTGGCCCAGGAACCGCACCAGTTTCAAACCTCGTGTTGAGAGCTGGAAGAGGGTTGAGAAGGAAAGGGGCAGAATGACTGCCTGAGAATAAACTCTTCTCCAATGAGAGTGAAATCAGTTCTTTCAGGGAACCAGAATATCAATTAGTAAATTATCTCTTACCAGGCTCCCCTGAGTTAATTTATTTCCCTGGGTGAACCTACCACTCTTAAAGACTAAGTATATTGGTTCCACCTGGGACCAGGTCCAATATTAATAATAATTTTCAAATGAACTCTTCCAGACCCTTAATTCAGTCATTAAGAGGAAGACAAATAACTAGAGGAATGCTGCACTGTAATTCTGCCCAGGTTTTTTTGCTGAGCCTTGCTGCATGGATCAATCACAGGCGGTGTTCTGTTATTATTAGTCTCTGTCCTTCATAGAGAACATCGAAGGGAAGGGTGGCCAATGGGTTTTGCCTGTATGAACACAAATTCTAAATGAGTGGGGTCTGTTTCCCCAAGGAAACTTGACATCCTGTTTGTAATTCTTGTTATTACTAGGGGGGGTTTCTAGAGTCAGAAGTATAAATTCATCACATTTACCAGTACAGAAAAGATAGTCTGAACCAAAGTCTCCCCTATTTCT
This sequence comes from Galeopterus variegatus, assembly GCF_000696425.1. Taxonomy (NCBI): domain Eukaryota; kingdom Metazoa; phylum Chordata; class Mammalia; order Dermoptera; family Cynocephalidae; genus Galeopterus; species Galeopterus variegatus. The sequence goes on along the minus strand of NW_007729821.1, from coordinate 133,134 downwards.
ACTTCCCTCCTCCAAAGCATGCAGCTAAAACATGACTTTTGTAGGAGAATTCCAGAGCCACAGATGCCAGGATGCTGGCTTCTGTCAGTTACTGAGAGCCTAACCCTTGTTGTCTTACTCCACACTGAAAATCAAGTCACCCCCAGCAAGTTTGCCCTTCCACAGTCCGCATTCAGGTTCCAGCATGCAACTCTTCTTTATGGGGTCGAAGGCCTTCATGATATTGCAAAAGACATGCTTTCTCAAGATAGGCTGGAAGAAAAAAACCTCCATATTTAATGATGCTATTCCAGCGAAGCAGGGCCTTAATGATGATAATAATAATAATTAATGGCACAGCTAGAGAACTGACAAATAATGAGGAACAGATGATCCCTTCCTGGCCTCAAAGAAAAAAAGTCTGTACGCCTGCAGAAAATTAAACAGATCCTTTCCTGGCAATTTAAAACTCAGGCGCCTCAGTCAGAGTCAGTTAGTGGTTTCTGCTTTTCTCTGTGGAGAGCTAAAAGTACAAAATTCCAACTACTTCTAACTCCTGCATTGCCACATGAAGCAAGATAAGGCATATGGCATTAGCCTTAAGTTCAGCTGCAGTTCTTACTTCAAACTGGTCCCACCAGCAATTTGAAGTTCTTTTATCTTTTATAGGTTTCTCAAATGTGCTAATAAAGTGTAACTTTCTCACCCTGTTTTTGCTTCTACCAGTTTTTAAAATGGCTTTGGGTTTCACAACCTATGAATGTTGGGCCACTCACTACTTGGATCAAGGCACTCCCTTAATGGGCTTCTATATTCCCTCAAGGAAGGGAAGATCATGATCTGGTGACAAGCCATCTATACCTGTTATCCTATTAAGTGGATCTGAAAAGCCTCCTGACCAATAATGAAACTCAAGTGAATCAGCTCAGGAAGAATCTCTCCAGGGTCCTAGGTTAGGCATCTAAAAGAATAAAAAAAGCCACTAATGCCCAATAGTTTGACTTCAAAATGTTTTCCTGCTTCTCTGTGTCTACCTGTGGCACTACAAAGAAAGAGAGGTAGAAAATACATAGTGGTTTTGGTTTTCTGTCAAGGGGAGAAATAGAACATCAGGTCTGTACCTCACTCTGAAGGATCATCACGGCGTGGTTAAAATGGTGATGCTCTAAGGTAGCAGAGGTTCCATAGAGTTGGGCCAGGGCAGAGCCACTCCTGAAAGAGGATAGAAGAGTGAGCGAGCTTCACCTGTCAACCACTCCCCCACCCCAGCTCGATGGATCAAACTGCTTTTCCTGCTTTTGGCAAAAGACTGTGAGCAGATATATTCTCAAGTAACTGCTGGTGTAGTTCACTTATCTATTAAGTAAACCTTTGGGGAACTTTCCATGTCTTAGGCTAAATGCTGTGGGTGATACATGATGAATGAGACATAGTCCCTGTCTTTAAGAAATGTACAGAGTAGTAAGAGAGATGAAATGTGATCATAAGGAAAAAGAATGCACACAACAACGATGCAAATACTAGTACATGGTAGAAAAGTGTTCCAGATCCAACCAAAGTGCTGTGGATGTTCTGAGGAAAAAGAGACATCATTTCTGGCTCTGGCGATCAGCGTAGGCTTCAGGAACTGAACTGTTTCTTCTGAGTGTCCAGAGCAACAGTCTTCTACCAAATGTATTTGACTCTGCATAGGAAGAGACCTTGTGTGCATTCTGTAGAACCCATTTTATCTACTTTACATGCAAGGTTGACAAGATTCTAATATGGTTTCACAGCTCACAGTTGCACTAAGATATTTCCATGTAGAACTCTGGAAAGTTCCCTGGATCTTGAGTCAGATCTCAGCTCTTCCTCCACTTAGTAGCTTTGAGCAGTTACTTGGCCTCTTTAAGACTCAGTTTCTTCATCTCAAAAATTATGATAATGCTATCTACTCACCTATTATTTATGAGATTACAATAAAATATTTGAAAGTGCCTATCACAGTTCCTGGCATGTAGTAGATTGTAGTCTATATTAATTATTAATCAATAATTAAAACACATGGATATTTCCATTTTAAATCAATGAAACATTAATTGATACTTGAAGGGATTAAATTATCCACAGATTTTGTTTATGTAGAACAATCCATTATTCCTTAACAATGTCAGTTCAGCGAAGTGTTCATTTAAAATGTTCAAATACCTTCATTTCCAATTCTTTTTTGGAGTAGGAGTTAGAGCATCTTAAGCGTTGAGAGCAAATCCAGAGAATCCTGCGGTTTAAAGGGTGGTCATGGGACTCTACCTGAGTACACATCCAGGTCCTTGTGCTCTTCCTTGCTTATTGAGGGGGTTTGGCCATTGAAAGGGCAGTTTGGCTTTAACTTGGAAATGCTGGAGATTGACAGTTCATAGTCTGTGCAGCTAGTGAGAGGAGGAAAGACTGCATCTAAGTGCAATGTGAAGGATTTCAGTTGTAGATGAAGGATTTCCCTCTATCTCCAGTGTGAGGCAGCCCAAGAATGCGGTCAGTTTGGGGGTACGGGGATCTGTCATCCTTGGAAAGACTCAGAGCTGACTACATGTTAGGAGGAACAGCAGGGTTAGGTTCAGTAAAGATTATTATGAAGAGGGTTAGTAAGGAGGGTACTAGATTTTAATCAGGTATGTATTATCTCTTTAAATCTTGCTTTAATCTATATCATTTATTTTTTCCAGTTTTATTTATATTTATTTTTGTGGGGTACAGTATGTTATTTCAATACATACATATACTGCACAATGATTCACTTAGGGTAAATAGCATAGTTTTGGGCCCATTAATGCAACCCTTTTCCTCCCTCCCACCCCTTTGTTCTCTTAATCTGTATCATTTAATAAGTGAAAATTTGTTAGGCTAATCTTAGTGACGAATTAATATTTAATGTTAATTACTATTTGTCTTAGAGTTTATTTCTATGAAGATACATGCTTCATATGCCTTTGTCTTGGCTGTTGAAATTCTAGGATGCTTCCTCATCAGATTCCCTCTTTGTCCCTTTCCGTAATCCCATTTTACATTCTGCCAACTCTCACATAAAACTGATTCAATCACAGAAAATAAGCAGATTTTGCGACTGATACAGACTGATGCTACTGAAGTGCAGAAAGACATTGTGATTCATTCATTTATCCATTCATCTATCACTCATTCATCCAACAAGCTTTGAGGACCATTATTACACCAGGCCCCAGGTATGTGGCATATGAGGATAGGTAAGACATGGCTAATACCTTCAGGAAGCTCATGGTCCCCTATAATTGTGTCAGGGGCATTCTCTGATTAGCCTTGTACTAAAATTGATCACCTTGGCAAGCAAGGTGCTGTCTTGGTATCCAGAGAATGGAGCATGGTACTAAGTCTATTTTCAGTGTTCTACAATAAAATCATCTGTGCCGGAATACTTCTATTTTCATATGTATCCTTTATTTACACTATTAGATTTGGTCCCTGTCAGATTTTTTTTTCCTTTTTGTCTTTTTTCGTGACCGGCAACGGATTGCAACCCTCAGTGTCGCGCCCGTACCGGACCGGGACCGGCAACGGGATCGCAACCCTCAGTGTTGCGCTCGCACCTCGCTCAGCCAGTGAGTGGCTGGTCTGTATGTGGGATCCGAACCCTCAGTGGGAGCTCCGTCGTGCTCCCAAGTGGTGCACTGCGCCACCAGGCCGGCCCCATCCCTGTCAGATTTTTGCAAGACCGCCAAACCTCTCAGCGCTTTCTCTCTCAGGCTGAGGCTCACTGGGAAGGCTGCCTATACCTTTGTGACAGACTGTGAGCTTCCTGGGAGTACCAAGAGCAAAGTTCACAGTCATAAAACTTGATATAAATGGCAAAAATATAAAATGTATCTGTTAGAATGAGCTTTATACAAAAATATTCTACAGAATACTACTTCTTTGGAATGTTGAGTGGCATTAAGGGCAGCAATTAAAAGGGTTTTGTGTCCAAGTAAGTTTGGGAAATTTTAAAGTTAGGTGTCAGTATGTGAAAATACACATTGTGATTCTGTGGGAGAACAGAATATGCAACATTATTCATTCTTAATTGATCATCAACTATTTTTCAATAACCCATGTCTTTTATGTAATGTACTTTGTGCAAGGTTATACTTCTACTTTTTTATGTAAAATATGGGGGGGGGACCCAAATCAATCACATATAAAAAAAAAACCAGACTTTAACACCACACCTCGTTTTAATTGTCTGTGGTAAGTATATAAGTAGCTTTGGGGCACACACACTGCGGTTGTAAAAAATACAATTATATATATGTAGGGTGTGGGGGATGGAGGGGGAGAGAAAGAGAGGAAAAGAAGAGAATCCAAACTCCATCAGCACAAGCACAATTATACATGTGAGTGTTCATGATGTACATTATTGATTAGGTCATCCTAACGTACTAAGAAGTTTTTCATTTTTGGACAGGCAGCACACGAAGGAGAAACTTATTAAAAAGAAAAGTTAAAGTAAAAATTCTGTCCCCATAGCCATTCAGCACTTTTCACTGGCACTAAAAATAAGTGTGCAAATGCAAGTGGAAATGTACCTTCCTAGCCTCTCTGGATAGGCATATTCTTTGAAAAAGAGACTTAATGGCAGTGTGCAGCCATGGCTTAAAGGAAACTTTAAAAAGGAAAACTGTGAAAGATAATTAGGAAATTGAGAATTGTTGGGCAGTGGTGAGGAATGGGATTAGGCTGTCATAGCAGATTAATGTGCCCCAGTATTTCACTTCTGGGACCTGGCCGAAAGGGACAAGATGGGTTTTCATTCCCAAGAAATGAATATAAGAGATTATGCTAGGAATGAATAGAAGAAGTCTCCTAGGAGAATGTACCACAAAGCTGCTCGGTACTGATATTTAATCATCGGGGGGCAGCTGTAATGGAGAGGGGGACGCTGTCCCTGGAGAAAACAGGGGAGAGGTGTGAACAGAGCAATTTCAAAGCACTGTGGTTTCGCTGCCCTCTCTACCTATTGATCATTCAGTGCACACACTCCAATACTTAAAAATTAAGAATAAAATATGAAAATGCAAAGGTTCACTTATCAGAAAGGCTAAGAGAATAAATCAAATTGTGCTCTTACTAAAGTCACACTTTTTATTGTAGAGGCATTTTGCATTTTATACAGTAATTTGTCCCTTGCTAAATGTCTCCTGTTTCTTTATAGCCTTATATATGAAAGAAAAAGGTAGCATATGCTTTGCCACATAATAATCAATGCATTTGAATCCTATTTCCAAATCACTTGAAAGGCTGGAATTAGAATGTGAACACTTTAAGAAAAGGAACTGTCTGCTATACTATATTTCTCTCACAATGCCTAGCACAGTGTCCTGAACATAGGAAGCACCCAATTGATGGGAAATTTAAAAAGGAGAAAAGAATACAGGTTTCTTCCTAGAAATTTTCTAAACAATGGCACATTCACTGAATATATCTTATTCTAATCAACAAAAAAGGAGTTCCTTCTCATTATGTAAAAAAAGTCTCTTTCAGCATTCATTGTCCAAGGAAATCTTAACTGAGGTTGGTGGTGTTGGCATTAAGTGTCCTGAGTTCAAAAGTTACTCTATAAGTGGGTGCAGGGTGGATGCACACCCCATGAGCTGGTAAGTTGCGTACAAAGTTAATCATCTTGAGGAAACACGTCATACCATCAAACAGACAGATGTGATCATATGAAACGAGGATGCCAAAAATAAAAAGAAAAAAGAAAAAATTGAAATCTAGTATCAGTGACTCAATACCTATGTAACATGTGCAAAAGCTGTTCAGAATTATCAAGGACTTGAGATTTGGGGACCTCAGTTTCCATTTTAAAAATTAAGGCATTGAAAAATACGACTACTAAGTTTTAGTTCAGTCCTACAATTTTTATGGCCCCATGTCTTGAGTTGTTGGATGTCAAAATATATTTTAGTCTATCAGAGCTCACATATCTGCCAAATAAGTCAATAAACTGGAAGTTCAAAGGTCCAAAATGGATGTCACAAAGTCATGGAAGAGTGCATGATACTGTAGTTCAGGAATGGCTTTTGGAATCAGACAGTCCAGGTCCGGACTCGACTCTACTACATTCCGGATGGATGGATTTGGTCAAGTTACTTATTTTTCTGAGGCTCAGTTCCTCCTGTAAATTGGAGACAGAAACAGCTACCCTACAGAGATGCTGGTGAGCGCTTAAGACATGGTGAACAATGAATGAATTGTAGTTCTTCTCTCAAGGACTGTTAATTGTAAAGAATAGAAAGGAAGTATGACCAGCTTTACCAGGAAAACGGTTGATTAAATGAGACCAGTAACTCTGAGAGACTCCCATGATCACAGGTACGGCTGGGTGTCCCAGGAGTAGGAGCAGAGATGGGCAGATCCAGGATCAGGTCTGCTTTTCTCTTTCTCTCAAGCTACAGTCTCTCCTTTCTGCTTCTCTCTGAATATCAGCTTTGTTCTTTTCTCTTCTCTGTAGACTTTTGTATCTTTTGCTTTCTTGTATCTTTTGTCCATTTGAGATGTGGTCATCATAGCCTTCCCCAAATGGTAGCCTCAGCTCCCAAGCCTGTGTGGACCTGCAGCTTAGGATCCCTGCAGCTAACTGACTCAATCTCATGGCAGTCCAACTCCAGATTCCTCAGAGATGAACTCTGATTTGTCCAGCTTTGATTAGGTGTTTGCTCTTGGTTCAAAGAGCTGGGGTCAACTGGCAAGGAGAGCTGCCTCTTTCAGTGTGAGACTTAGGCCGTCTCTTGGGGGGGGGGTGCCACTGGTATCTGAGTACAAGTACTGTGCACTTCACTCTTAAATAAACCCACAAGATGCTCACTCTGCTTGTTTTACAGACACAATTCTAACACGGTTATCTCTTTATGCATAAACAGTGAAATGGTAGGGAGCTGAAGAGAGAGCATTAGAGAAAGTGGTATCTGACAGGGTAGCTTTGGCCTGGGGGAGAGAAGAATAAAAAAAAAAATAATGAAATGCAGACACAGGATCTCAAAAATAAGGAACTATCAGACCCTATAATGAAAACATACACAGTGTGTACTTCAGTGGGCTCTAGGTCTTGGGGAACCTCAGTTTCTAGTTTTGTAAACATTTTTGTAGAGTATCAAACCTATATGTATAAAAACTATGTTTTATAATAATCTATAAAAGGTGACACCTGTTTAAGAAATCAGGAAACTTCATTGAAAAGCTATATTAAAATAGTTGAAATAAAATCTCATCCATTTATGCATTCACCATTCACTCATTCATTCAGCAAACATTTATTGTGTGTGTGTGTTATGCTCCTGACACTGTTTAGATGTAGGTACTGAAGAGGAGGGGAGACGCATCTGTAAGTCAGCAGTTAAAATGGAAATGGAATGAGATGCAAACTTCTGAAAAGGCACAGCCAGTGTATTCTGTGGTCATACAAAATTGCCAAGGGCAGGTGCATCAGGGATAGGACCCTGGGAGGGATGCTTTCAGAGGAGCTTTGAGGAAGGAAGGGGAGGAAGTGCATTCCAGGCAGGGGAAACAGCATATTGGGCAGCAGAGAGATGTGAACTAGAGGACCCACGGAGCACTTCAAGTAGTCCCTTGTGTCTGGAACATAGACGCTTGGGTGGCATGGGGTGGGGAGAGTGTGCGCTGGGCCACAGAAATGGGCAGAAGCCCAATTGAAAAGGGCCTTAAGAAACTAAACTAAGGAATTTGAACATTATCCTAAAAGCCGCAGGAAGCTCATGGATAGCTTTTAAGCAGGAGAGTGAGCTGGTCAGCTTTGTGAATTAGAAAGATTATTCTGGAGTGCCAAGCAGACTGGAGGAGAGCTGGGTTGTTCATTGCAGCAATGCAGGAGAGATGCACAGAAGCGGTAGTTGCTGCAAGACTGCAGAGGTTCGACTGGGAGGGGTGCTAAGGAGGGAGTTCTGGGTGGCTGGCAGGTTTCTAGTGGTGATGTTCACCAGGATGCAGAATAAGAGGAGGAAGGACATGCCTGAAGGGGAAAATGGAGATGGAGGTGACTGTGGGACTGCAAATGAGGGGTGCCCCTCAAGCAGCTGGAATAACTGCCTGGAGATCAGCTGAGAATTATCCTTCAAAGAAAGGGATTTGGGACTCATCAGCAGAAGGGCAGAGGCCCTGCATGAAGGCTCACGAAGAGCAGGAGAGGAATGGGAGAGAACGCCACCAGCGAAGGCTGGGGCAGGGGGAGAGAGGCCTTGAAGAAAACTGAGAAGAAAGGCTAGAAAGATAGACCAAATTCCTTTGTCTGTGACACAGAGCAGGAGAGAGTTTCAGGAAGGAGGGGGTGGCAAGGTGTCTCATGGCAAGAAGGTCGAGAAAGAAGGGCAATGAAAGGGCCCATCAGCTGTGGGGAAAGGGGCCGTCAGTGACATTGCTGAGCGCGGTTTCTCTGGAGAGGTGGCACTGGAAGCCACGTGGGAGGCGGGGGCTGGGGAAGTGGAGGCGGGGAGCCTGGGCGACGCTCCAAGACGCTCGCCTGCGAAGGGAGGACGAGAAATAGAACAGAAGCCAGAGAGAGAAGTGGAGATTAAGGCGGGTTTTTTTAAGATGAGGGAGAATTGTTCAGATGAATAGGATGCAGAGAGCCACTAGAGAGAGGAAGATTGATGGCGAAGGTCCCGGAGGAGAGAGCAAGAGGGGATCCGAAGCAGAGGTGGCGGGGTTGGCGCAGACAAGGGCAGGGCAGCCCTTCACTGAGATAGGAGGGAAGGAGGCAAGGATGGGGACGGGTAGATAAGTCTGTAGGTGGCAGGGGAGGAAATTGAGAGAGTTCTCGATTGATGGCCTCAATTTTCTTGGTGAAGTAGGAGGCGAGGTGAGTGGTGTGGGGAGGTGGAGGAGCAGAAGAGAGGACGTTTGGTGTGTGTAACTGCTAAGGGCAATGGGGGACGCGGCTGGCTGGGGACACAGAAAGATGGGTGGGGAGAACTGAGCATCAGCTGAGTTGGGAGAATATATATTTGGTATGTCTCAAACTTTCACAACTGTGACATTTTCTCCCAAAGCCTTTATAAGTCTAGGTAGAGTAGCGAGAAACCGAATTGTTAGATTGAACCGGGGCTGAGTTTTTGGAGAGTGGATGTCACAGAAACTTGAAAGAGTCAAGAAATTATAGAATATTGAGAAGAGAGGGTGGAAGGGATGGGCTATAGGATACAGGATAAATAGAGGACACAAAATCAAAATTCATCTGCTAGATCAGGAGCAAATGCAAGGGTCCAGGACTCCAAGATCTCACTGGGTAGGTGTCTGGAGAAGAAAAAGATGGGTGAGTTGAAAGCATCCTGTTGACACAGATAGGGCTGTTGAAGTTTCAGATAATAGAGGTCAACCTGTTCTGGAGGCTTTCATCAGAAAGTTAATCTTACCTCTTCATTGGAGCCTTCCCTCACCTCTCCACCCCCAAACTTTTCACTTCAGCCTCTGAACTCCTGTATTATTTTTGTTTGTAGATAGATAGTGAAAAGAACATTAAAACCATACTTTCAATACGATAGTCAGGAGACCTGGGTTTTGTTCTTATTTCCAGCACCCATAAATTCTGTGGCCTTGGCCACAGCATAAGCCACCAAGCAATGGCTATATTGACCAGTACGACTTGCTTAGAAACAGATTATTCTATCCATGCACATTATATGCATGGCAAATTGTTGCCTACACATCCCTGTATTTATGTAATTTCTTTGTTTCGCATTTTTCTATGGGTGTAGGGATGAGAGGAAGAAAGACTATACTCCTTGTATGTGGCTTTTTTATCTCACTGTGGTTTACACAATACCCAACATCAAAAGGATCCTGGAAGAGATTCCATTGGAGAAGGGAGAGATATTTTGCTCCATACAACTTCCTACAACTGCTTTTATTTTAACAATCTCAGAACCTGATTTTGAAAACAGCAGGTCCAAGAAGCTTATAATGCCATGAAAGCAAATATTCTGGGAGGAAAAATGTAGGCCCTTTAAAATCTGAGCTTTGTTATCTGACTGAGGTCAACAGAGACAGACCACATCAACAAGCATGACATGAAGGGCAAATTTGCAATTAAAAGAAGAATAGGGAATTATAAAGATGGATGGGCCCCATGACATGCACGCCCAAGCCTGCCTGGCCTTGGCCTCGGATGCCAGAAATTAATGCTCTACTCTTTAGCGCTCGTCACCTTTGGCTCTGAACAGAAAGGCAAATACATTAAAATCACAACAATTAGAGCACTTACTTAGCTTGGAAGGCATTGTTGGTTCCCCTGTGGTCGAGGTCATGACACAGGCATCCCACAATCACCGCTAAAATTTCCACCTCAGTCAGAATCTCCTGAAACCCAGCGGTCTGGGAAGAAGGGAAAAATGGCAGCAGTCAGTTCTGGGGGCAGGGAGGATGGATAAGGTTAGTCTGCTAGCAACAGTCAGCTCAGTTTTCATATCCACATCATTTAAGGAAATGATTAACTGCCACCCGCTTAGACGACAGTAAGTTGGGTGGTCAGTTGCACAGCCTAAGGTCCCCACAGTGATGAATTAGCTTGCTGTCACAGTGGCCCACACGGCCACGCCAGGACAAAGTTCAGACTATTTTGTTACCTTTTTAGAGAGGAGGTTGTACTATCCAGATACAGTGACAGTTTGGCAAAGGGCCAAAGTGTGCTTTGTTATTCTACATTTTACTGATGAGCATCTTGTTTCGTGGTGGGGGATAAAAGAAGGCTGTGAATTTTGAACTGAGTGCTAGATTCACCAGATGTCACTCTAATGAGAGCAAAGAGAGAATAAAACAAAACCAAACCTTTTTTATTATATTAAAAGGAGCATCTTAGAAGTACTCAAATTGTTACATGATGATATTCTAAATGTTATCCTGTAAGTACCTGCATTCATATTGGGTTGGTGGACAGACTAATCTCATATAGATAATAAGGCAGTGTGCGTCTTGGAAACTAGAATTTGGCAGAGGATTTGACAACTCACATTGAGGGTCTAGTGGAGTATCCATTACTTGGAATTATTTTTTTCTTATCCCGTGGTAGCTTGCTTGTGAAGTGCATAGCTGTGATTTGACTTCTTTTGGAAGCAATTTGATATACTTATGTGGCCAAGAGCAGCAATGGGTGTTTGGTCCCTGCTGACCTTCTCATTAGTTTAGAAAAGGAAGGTTATCTCTGGGAAAGCAGGTCTATGCATTTTCTTGATCCAAGGCCTTTATATCTTCCCCACTTTGTAATTCCCATTTCATTACTTATTAAAATCTTTATCAGAGGGCAGGAGGAGGGAAGAGTTATGGTTCAAACTGCTTCACTTTTCATGTGTGTTTCCCCCACAAATCTATGATCACCAGCTAATACCTGTAGGACGCTTCTCTCAGAGCAATAAAAATTCGTTTTTTAATTAGTTATGTTTTTATTGCAAAAATAACTGAACAATAGGCTCTTGTGTTGACAAATTTATTCTTAAAAATTGACTTGGGTCCACTGTTACATTTAGAAATACCTATAACTTCATTTGCATAGCAAATGGAAATGTTTATAAAGTGTCTGGGAGTATAAAATAGTCCCTGTCAAAGCTCGTGTGTGTCCTTTGTTTTAAAATTTGGAGTTGGTTTTTCTAAGTTAATTTTATTTGACTTAAAGTATTACCTGCAATATTTTTAAAAAATTTAAATCGTACTGACACTTAAAACCCAAAACCAGTAGTTCCTCATCCTTCCCCTTTCCTGATTCCCAGAGGCAAGTGCTTTCTGTTTTGTTTTGTTTTTTTAACCTAAATTGCTAGGCTTCCATCATATTTGTATGGAGTATGCACGTATTATTAGCACTAGGTTTTTCACCAAGTACTTTTATAGTTTTTTCCATGTACGATGCATTGCCCTAAGAGCTTTACAACTGTTTAACTTATTTAATTCCCATAACAATCCTGTTAGGTAGGAGCTATTATTACCCCCACTTAACAGATGAGAAAACTGAGTCACAGAGCAGCTAAGTTTTATGCCCAAGATCTCCTAGCTGGTACAGGGCAGGGGTTAGGGAGGAGAAACTCCCAGCGATTTTTGCCTGAGTCTGCCCTTAAATGCTGACAGTGTCTAGGGCAGGTGAGAGTTTATGTTGACCTGCACCTTCCCCCACACTTCCAATGTAACCCATAGACAGAGCTTTCCTGATTATCACCCTGTAAACATCATTCCCTGCTAAGCCAACTAGTACACAATGATTGTTTCCTTTCTTATGTAAATTTTTTCAATTCCTAGAGTTAGGATTTCTTTGAAACATCTAAGTCTTCTCATACCCTACACAACTCTGTAAAATGCCTCTCAAAATAATTTGAAAAAGGGTGATAACTGTCACCCCTTTTTTAAGACCCTGTCCTGGAGACTCCCTCCTGTAGCCTGATCCTGCTGCTTGGGCTTGTCCTCCTGTGCTTCTCCTCCCTGTCACTCAGGGACCCTCTCTCCTTTCCTGGGCTTGATCTCCTGTCTCCTGCATCCCATGCCTTTCTTGTTCCTCCTTCATTCCCTCATTTTGCAAGAGCGCCTCTGCCATTGGCTTCAGGAGAAGCTTCTCCTCCCTGTCACTCAGGGACCCTCTCTCCTTTCCTGGGCTTGATCTCCTGTCTCCTTCATCCCATGCCTTTCTTGTTCCTCCTTCATTCCCTCATTTTGCAAGAGCACCTCTGCCATTGGCTTCAGGAGAAAGGGTGTTCATTTTTTAACACCGGGGTAGTTCATTGGTTTTGAGGCCTTGCATGACTGAAAAAAAAAATCTTTATTCTGTTCTCATGCTCAGTTGTTAGCTCGCCTAACAATTCCAGGTTTAAACATTCTCACTCAGAATTTTGAAGGACTGCTCTATTGTTTTCTAGCTCTCAAAGTTGCTTTTGAGAAGAATATATCATTCTCACTCCTAATACTTTGAATGTTACTTGATTTCCTTCTTTTAGAATCTCGTCTCTATCCTGGTGTTCAGCAATTTCACAAAAATATGCTTTTGATTTGGGACTTTTTTCATTCAATTTGTGTGGTATGCCAAATTTGGAGGCTCAACTTCTTCAGTATAACATTCATCTAATCTTTTTTAAAGAATAGTTTTCCCTGCAGCTATTTTCCTGTCCTGTATGAATGGAACTGTGATTGGTTGGATACTGGA
>NW_007729821.1:117990-119628 GCF_000696425.1 Galeopterus variegatus | reverse complement strand
CAATTTCACAAAAATATGCTTTTGATTTGGGACTTTTTTCATTCAATTTGTGTGGTATGCCTAATTTGGAGGCTCAACTTCTTCAGTATAACATTCATCTAATCTTTTTTAAAGAATAATTTTCCCTGCAGCTATTTTCCTGTCCTGTATGAATGGAACTGTGATTGGTTGGATACTGGACTTCCTGTGTTGATTTTCTTACTTTCATATCTCTTCCTTCCCATTTCCCATATAGATTTTTCCTCTTACATTCCAGGAGTAATAATATTTTTAATTTATGAGCATTTTCTTGTTTGCTGTTTCTTTTCTAACAGCATGCTATTCTTCTCCCACGGATACATCATCTTTTCTAATCTTTCTGAAGACATAAATTATAGTTCTTCTGAAATTTTCTTCTGCCCCTTGAATTGACTGTTTCCTATGAACTCCTTTTCTCTGTGTCTGGCGTCTTTGGAAGGCTATTCCTATTTAAGTGGAAAGCATTACAAAGCTCACCATGCACCAGTGTGTGTGGATGGTGCCTGGAGATTGCTGGGCCTTACCACACAGTGACCAGATGACCCGCTGGTCTTTTGCTGGAGATCCCCAAATGTCAGTATCTAAACTCATTTTCTCTGGACTTTGCAATCTGTTGCCTGTGAATGCAGTAAACATGGGGGTCGGCATCCTGAGAAAAGCAAACCATAGCTTCCCTACTGTAAGGATGTAGCCTTTCACTTAATCCTCTTATTTCCAGTGTGCACCTCACCCTAGCTTTTCTTTTGCTGGTGTCCCCAAGTCTGGGGTTCAGTTTCTTTAGCAAATACTCTGGTGACTGCATAGATGGGGGTAAGAGCAGCCCTCTGACTGTATGGGGAAGGGGTGGAGACTGGCTGTTCTCATCACTTGCTCACCTCACCCCACATCATTTCTGTGGTATCTGAGGCCTCCAGTTCCTGAGCCTTGATAGGTCCTGTGGGGCACTGTTTCTCACATGTACCCCTTCCTCCATCCCCTCACCCTTGACGGCACTTGGGTTGGACCTTGCTCTGCTAATTTATGAACCACCCTCCCTCCATTTTCTGCCTGTGTTACTGTTCCATGAAAGGTGAAATTTGTGTTCATTTCTTGTTCCCCTTGTTATTTGGGGGTGATTTTTGAAAGAAGGGAGTATAAATGTCTTTTTCTGTTACCTGTGTCATCTCAAGACTATAAGTCAGCTTTGTTAGGTTTAGTGTTGCCAACACTAAGTAAATCCTAAAGTCTATCAAGTATGCAGTAATTATCTATGATACTGTGGGAAAAAACTTGTAAACAACAATAACACTGCACAGAAATTTAGAGAGATTTTGCCTGTGAAAGTGCTATGGACTAGAACTAGCTAATGAATCAGAACAGTAAAAATAGGAATAATGTTAAAATAAGGTCATTTGACCAGAAATTTAATTAGAAGTTAAAAACCAATGTCATGTAATAGATTCAAGATCAAAATCCCAAGCCATTTTTAAGCCATCACTTATCACTCATTCTATAATAGGATGGAACTTACTTTTATATAATTTTCTACATAGTTACATTTTCCCTCTGGAAATCCAACATCTGGCTCTTAAACTATTTGTATCATGGATACTTTTGAGAATTTAAAGAAAGCCATCCACC
>NW_007729821.1:115546-117361 GCF_000696425.1 Galeopterus variegatus | reverse complement strand
CCTCTTTCTAGAAGTTTTTCTATAATTTTATGGTATTTGAAGACCACAGAGCCCATCTCTGGATCCTCAAAATAGAGAATGCTTGAAGTACAGCATACGCACAGTCACACAAAACATATTTACCTCTCTCGACTGTGATACCTGAGTTACTGAAGCAGCACCTATCTCTTGACTGTGATTTAAAGCTGCCTGGTAAATTGTTTCTGAGAATCTCAGGCCTGAAAAATGTCCACGCCACTAAGTGTCCTTTTGCCCCTCCCCCACCCTCATCCATCTTCCTTCTGGTCCTATCCATTTGGACCGACATTTGCCCATATTGAGTAGAAAAAGTCAACTGCCTGCTGAAGACAATATACTTTCAAAAGAAAACAGAGAGGCAGCAGGAAGTATATTTTGATGCATTCATCTCATTCTTGACTATAGTTTATTGTTTTATTTTCAAATAACGATGTCTTTTCTGCTCTTGACCTGATAATTATGGTTTTATTGACCTTTGTGTTAATATATATTCTCACCTACATTCCCTCATGGTTTGTATCAGAAACGTAAGCAGTGAATAAAATACATCTAAGTAACGAGAGAATCAAAGCACAGAGACCCACATCACCCTCTCCAGAAGAACCCCATGACTGCCATCTGAGTGTGATTCCAATGAGAGTCCTTCACTGGGCTGAAATGTGTGCTGGGATAACCCCACCCCAGCTACTGTGGCATGGAATGACTGACTCCAAAGAACCTAAACCTGCAAGATTGATTCTCAATGTCTATCATTAGACAACATAAAATTTAAACCAGCTAGGATGTACTCCCATTTCAAAGCTGATCCTGTATGATATTAGTGAATAGAGGAATATCATGGCCAAAAAAAAAGACTGTCTCTTTGTGACTCTATTGAATCAAAAAAGATGTAAAAACACCAGCCATAGTATCAACACTAGATGGTGCTATACAGAACTCATTCGTTTAACAAATGTTACTAAGTGCCTATTATGTATCAAGCAATTGGTATATTTGAGAAGAAGCTTGGGATAATGCAGATAATAGTTAACACTTTTATAGCCCTTAGTATATGTCAGGAGTTTTTCTAAATATTTTAAATTCATTAGCTCATTAATCCTTAAAAAAACCCTCTGAGGCAGATACTGTTCTTATCTTCCCATTTTATAGATGAGGATATTGGGGTACCAGATTACAAGGCTAAAATGTAACAGAGGTGAGATTAGAATCCAGGCAACTCAGCTCCTGAGTCTGTTCTTATTCACTGTGCTATACGGCCTCTCAGGCGAGGTTGCAAGTGCAGTTGTGTAGCTTTTAAGTCCTCTTGTGATGATAGAGTGTTAGATAATAGGGCTTTGAAGAATCACTTGGTGGGTGCTTTATTCTATGAAGGGCATTATTCTTGTATAGTAAGAGGTTGATATTGCAGAGCCATTGGACCTTTTTGGTCTAAACATGGCTCTGGCATATCAAGATGTACCTGATAACATACAGTGCTTTACAAATGAGGTTTAGAGAAAAAAGAAAGATACGCTACTTTGTATGTAATATCCCAGCTTTATAAAATGACTAAATAGATGTGTAGGGAAAAGACTGTCAAGATGTACATCAAAATATTACTAGTAGTGGGCTATAGATGACTTAAAATTTTTCCTTCGTATCCAAAATTTCCATAAGGAATATTTCTTCATTAGAATATATATATTGTGTGTATGCATATTTATAAATTATTTCTTGTTTTAAGAATGAACCCAGGGGCTGGCCCGGTGGCGCACTGCTATAGTGCGCCGCTTGGGAAGTGCGGTGGCGCTCCCGCCG
>NW_007729821.1:92952-114534 GCF_000696425.1 Galeopterus variegatus | reverse complement strand
TAAGAGGGAGGGAATCCATGATGTACTGGAGATTCTCAATGGTGGAAGAAATTCCAAGCCGAAGGCACTTGCCTCTGAATGACCCTCCCTGGACGCTCATGTCCAGGCACCGTGGCAGCACCCTTAGTGGACTGGCTAAGGGAGAGGGACAGAGGACTGGTTTTCACAGAGTCTCCCTTCCACCCCTTCATCCTTCTCTCTCTTCTGAACAAGAAGAGCAAAGAGCACTGCTCAGACCATTCCAAGGGTTTTGAAAGGCGAGGTTCCTCAAGGAAGTACCTTTTCTGGAAGACTCTGCACACCATGTCCCTAATCTGTGTCATCATGTCTCAACCCATCAATAGATGGCTTGAATTTGGAGGTTCTGTAAGCTTGGGTCTGAAAAACAGCATTTACCAAGAAAGCATTTAATTTCTGGCATTTAAAAATTCCTGGTATCCAGAGTGTTGCCGGGTCACTGTCTGGGACCTTTGTTTGGTACATTAATTAAAATCAAATTTATTTCAGCCAAAAAGAGTTCTTTGAGGGTTTTATTGTAAATGCCACATACAAGGTGCTTATGTCTTCTAAAAAAATGCCTCTAGGGCTGGCCAGTTAGCTCAGTTGGTTGGAGTGTGGCCTTGTAACACCAGCATGAAGGGTTTGGTTCTCAGAACCGGCCAGCAGCCAAAAAAAAAAAAGCCCCAAGGTGCAATGTTGATGACCTAACAAGCTCTGCTGGGCCATCCATAATAGGAGGAATCTATCTGTGAAACTTCGATCTCCTAACAAGGACCATTGTTAAAGCACACGTTTGGGCTCCGCATGCACTTACAGCAAGCCCAACATACTTTTTCTTGGGACTCTACCTTGTTTGCTTCAAGATGGAATGGGCACCTCTCAACATGTAAAGCCTAGGGACAGGCTGGTGGGTGTCAAACTGTTGGATATGCTCCAAGGCTATGATTTTAGGCAGAGGGCTTTCTCAAACTTTAGAGTAAAAGCAGATTTCAGTTGCCTACCATGAGTGCTTCCTAGTAAACTCATACTATTTGATGCCACATCCTCCCTTCTTGTTTTAAGAGGATCCTATCTTTGCCAACCAGAGATAGTGTGTGATGAAAGCCCAAGTGGGGGAAGAACAGGTATTCAACCACAGCCCTCTATTGGGGGAAAATGCTACTGGACAAACCACAGGACCTAGACTTAGTGGTCATACTCCCGTGGAACTTACAGTAATAAGTAATAAGTAACTTACAGTAATACTTGTCTGCCAGTATTTGGGTCTGCTGAAGCTACTGGACAAACCACAGGACCTAGACTTAGTGGTCATACTCCCGTGGAACTTACAGTAATGTTTGTCTGCCAGTATTTGGGTCTGCTGACCTGAAAAAGAGGCACTTCAGAGGTCCAGAGACTTTTCCAGCTGTTTCGCCCAGCACCGACATGTTTATGCCCCCTCTCCCAGGGCACGCAATACAACAAACCAATTGTAGTTTGTCTAATCACCACGGGAGTGGGATAGTTTTGATTCCAATTTGCTTCTCTTTCTTCTCAGGATGAATGTAACCAAACATCGATTTGGCATTAATTAAATATTGATTTAAGACTAAGTGATCCTTACCTTACTAAGCTCAGAGTTGAGAAGACCTTAGAGTTTACACTTAAATGACTTTCTTTTACGACCAGAAGCTTCTGAAGGCACCAAATACCAAATCATAAAATCTAAGTCAAGATTTGGGCATATGTAGACTCTTAACCTCAAATAATGTTGCAAATGCCTGTCCCTGAAAGTCTTAGGAAAGCAAGGCAGCAAAACTGAATGGTTGCCTGGTACAATTGCTTGTGTTGGGTAGATGTTTGATGCATGAATAAAAAAATCTGGATCAATGTTATACAATTTTATTTAATTATTTTTAACCACTTCCAAGGCTTACTTTTTAACCTACTTATTACCATAATTTTCAAATTCCTTATTTTGGAAATCTAAAAACATACAAAAGTAGAAGGCTATAATAAACCTCATGTATTCATTGCTTAACTTCAACAAGAATCCATGTCTTGCTGATCTCGTTTCCTCTGTCTCTTCATGTGCTGTGTTTTGTTTGTTAGCGCATTTCAAAGCAAACCTCTGGCACCTGTCAACACTATTTCATTCTCAAAAAGTCCTAATGTGATCAAATAAAGATTGGTCTATATATCTCTGCTCTTATATTTTGATAAAATGTGTGCAAAATGATATACAAATGGTATAAAGAAATTTTCAGACTAAATACTTAATAAGACTTGAAAAAATTGAGGTTTCTATTTCACTTTATATAATAAATAAACATAACTGGATATATGTAGCCCATATACAGCATTCTAAAAAGAAACAAAAGAAAAGAACATCAGATTCTAAGGATTTAGCTTTCAACACTAAGAGTATATGTGCTTTATGATTTTTTTGAGGACAAGGAAAGCATGTTTTGTCCATGTTTAGAAATGCAGTTTATATTTTATTTATGATAAATTACTAGCAAATATAGCATATGGTTTGTGGGCTCAGAAAATGAAGGATATCACTTAATGCACATTAATTGTGCAGAAAGATAGATCTTTCAAAGTGCCAGGAGAGGCCAGGTTGATGAATTTCAAGAAAGTGAGGCCTTTTCAAAGCTTACCCCAATTTTTGTTAGCCATTATTGAGATAAAATTAAATATGACACCCACGAAACATTAAAACTTTTCAAAGCTCTCAACTTAACACCCTGAGGTGCCAGGTTTCAATCCCAAGAAAGTGCCACTACAAAGTCATACACTGTGGAAAATGGAGGCTGTGATAAACTACCGTGACTATGCTGCCGGGTCTCCCTGACCTGGAGGATTCAGCTGGCGTCATAAAACACAAAGTGACAGATTAAGCAGTTTACCAACACCATAAAAATCTCAAGAATAAATTCACTTTAATCAAAAATCCTATATTGTAACTAGGCAGCCCTAGCCCCGAAACCAGATACATTTCCTTACAAGCCTGTGTCCAGGAGCAAGAGCTTACACTTTCCCTGTAATGCCAGACATGATTATGTTTATACACTTCTACAATTTACATGTCCTAAGAAAAATACCCTGCTCTGGCTGATGGTGCGGGAGAATTTATTTTCACTAGAAAGGGAATGACCCATAACTCATGAATGGCAGCGCTTAAAATGAGTTATGGAGGTTGCTCTCCTGTGAGAGGAAATGGATTGGATTATCCTTCTGCCCAATTGTATGTTTGGTTATTAACACACCAGGTTCTTAATTATATGCAGCTTTGCCTTTTTTTCTTTTATAAAATAAATGTGGATAAAGGGAATGTCAGTTAAGCAAGGAGTACCTAATTGGAGCTCTGAGACGTAGGCAGAGACTAAAAATAAATGATTAAAAGACAGGAGTCTTATGTAATTTAAACATGGTATTCAAATTGATTAGCTCCATAGTTAATTTATAGTGCTCAGTTCTGATATTCTGCAAAAACATTAACAAGCACTGCTTTCCTAAATTAAAAATTTGTCATCTTTTAAGTTACCTCTACATGAAGATTAAAGAATTGGTTTTTCTAACTAGCAGATTTTATTGTATAATAATGTTGCCATCTATTTTAAAGAAAATATAACTAGGTGCTACTTATATTGATAAGGAAATGCAATGCAAAAAAAGATGTTTGATGATTGCAAATATTATTGTTACTTTATTATATAGTCAGTTACAGACCAAAACATCTAGCTGTCTTTGTATCTTCCAATGTTACAATCTATAAAGGAATTCAATTTTTGTTGAAACTAGGATTCTGGTTATTGTGTGAAAACATTTTATTTAAAAATTCAGTCCATTCTATCCTTCTTGGGGGTAGGGGGGAGAATTCCAATTGTGCTTCTAAGATCTCCTTCCAGAAGAAATTTTCTACCTCAAAAAATCAAGGACTTTCCTGAAAACCATAGACCGCGGACAGCACATTATCCTCAAGCTGGTGAATCAGAGGGATTTTCTCACTAGACGTCCTTTCTGCTCTCTAGTTTGAATTATCAAGAAAACGGCTTGGCTTATCTCTGAAAATAACCTTGTTGACAATACAAATATGGACTTAAATTCGCTACCTCCACTTTTAAGATTTAAGAAGCCCCCAGTAAATGTCAGGGGGTGTCAATGTGTTTGCTGTGATACTCGGTTATTATTAGTGCTTAACTGCAATTCCACACCAGCGCCATGCTGCCAGCACTGCCATAAATTTTAATGTGATCATGTGCTCTTCTCTTTTCATATCCAGTGAATTCTGCAAGATCATAATATTCTATATGAACCCTAGCTGAACCTTAGTGTGATATGAAGAAAGAACAAGATTTCTAGCAGTGATAGTTGTTCATCATCTTGTAGTTTTTTTTGTTAGAAAAACTGGACACTGAACAACATGGTTCCTTGAATAATATTACCCTAAACTAAATTCGCTCATTCAATTAATCTTTATTGAGCCCCTACAGGATGCAGGGCATGGCCCAAAGTGCTAATGAGTACATTTATGGGATAGTAAAGAATACTGACTCTTAAGAAAACCTTTTTCCCCCCCTTGGAAAATCTGTCAGAGCTCATACATCATTTATAAAACTGAAAAATGTCTCTGCAACCTCAGCACCACTACACGCCTTTTATTTTACAGAATACTATCAAAAGCACAGTCATTTCCTATATCTGGTCTATGTTGTGAATATAAGAATGTGTCCATCATCTTTCATTATGTATGTGCTTGATGGATATTTATTTATAAATAAAAAAATTATTATATTATTTATAATATTTATAAATAAATATTTATTCTATAAATAAAGAGAAAATTCTATAATTATCATTGATTTGCAGATTTTTTATTCTTTGTTTTAACTGCAAATAATAACTGGCACTTTATACTGTATTTAAAAGAGGAATTGAAAATATTTGGTAAAATTTAATCATCTAAATGTACCTTTAAAAGTAAAGGATAACATTGAAGCTTTCATTTTACAAATTCGAAATTTCAGGCCAGAGGCATGAAACAAATTAGTAAGTCATTAATGGGGTTCTCACTTAACTAAATATCCACCATTTTATATCAAGTTCCTTGTCATACAAAGTAGCCCCTCTTTTTTCAAATTTCTAAAGGAACAAAATCGTTTGTTACCTAGACATGAGCCTGAATATTTTTGTAAAACACAATTCTGAGTCAATACATTTGTTTTCTGTGTGTGAAATGATTTTAGGGTTAAAGGTTAGGAAGCTAGTGCATATATTTATAATTTGCTTGTCCTGTCATACATGGTGCCAAAATTTCCTCAGCAGTTACACACAACTATGCACGTTCCCAATTCCAGAGACAATGGATTTGGGAAAATGCACAATCACAGATTTAAGTTCACATGGAGAACGCCGTATTTTTCATGTAACAGCCCAGTGGGCGCGGAGCCAGTCATAAAACAGGCCTATTCTGATAGGAGGGGCTCTCTTCAGACAGACTGGCTTTGCTGGTGTCTCTTTTAAGAGAAACATTTATTTTGTGTTAGGGTGTGTGCCTCAGTATCTCCTGTTAGAGGAAAAGAAGCATTTCCAAGGAAGGTTGGTAAATTTTTTTTCCTCTTCTTTTCCAGCAACTGGCTGGGAATCTTTGCCTTGGAGTGCCATCTAGAGGAAAATTCAGTGTACATGCACCATGCTTTCTCAGATTTGTGAGCCAGGCTGAATCCAGAGGTTGGTGTATGGTGAATGTCTTTTTCTCCAGATTAATACAGAATTTTGGTTCTAACTCAACATAAGGAAATGATTACTTGAATGGAAATAGAATCACTGATGAGATCAAAATAGTGAAAGACCCTAAGTCTTTAGTAGAGCCCGAAGCGTTAGTGACCATTCATGGAAATAAGTAGAATATCATTTTGCTATAGGCAGAGGTCATATTTCAGAAATTGGAATTTATGAATAAGTTAAATTCATTTTTACCTACACTGGTCAAGTAATCTCTGTTATCTCCATAGTTATATACTTAATTTAAAAATTCTGATTGTAACCATATTGTCCATGGTCAAGTTGGAGAAGATAGCTGCTTGTGTTAAGGACAAACAAAAGCTGGCACTTTCCACTTATTGTAACCGTTAGTCAAGTTCAGCAAAATTAAATGAGCAGAAAATAATATGTTTTCCAGATGTGGCTACTCAGTTCAATGTAAGGGAGAAAAAATAATATTTACTAACATATTCTTTCCAAAGTCATGTTTTTATTTTGGAATCCCCTCCATCTTAGAGAACTTTAACAGCAAAGTCTCCTCTTTTTCCACTCGCATGAATATAAAAACAAAACCCAAACCTTTTCCAACAGTGATGCCCTTCAAGATTGATGAGCAGATGTGCAAAAACAACTGAACCTTTGAAATGTTCTGACAGTATGAGTATCCCCATTGTGCTGACATAGTTAGTTTGAGAGTTCTACATTCTTCAGTTTCTTGAAAAGGATCAAGACTGTCTATATCATGGAACTACTGACTGATGATAACTGCGTGTATATTTCCTTTTGCTCCTAAGTGCTCACCCCCTGGCCCTTGCCAGATTCCTCCATCCCAACTATTTTAAGGCTCATCATAAAAATCTGTCTCTGTCCTTGGCATCTAGCTCACAATGTCACAGACATTTCTTTTTTCTTCATTGAGCAAGATTCCTGCTTACTTATTCTGGCAATTTGCCATAAGTTTATAAGTTCTCCAAAATAAGTGGTTAATAAATTCTTTGTTGAATGTCATGTGTGAGCCAGACGCATGAACTATGCACACAAATTATTCCTTGTCTACTGAGATCTTATATGGAAAAGCAAAATTAAATTTTTTTTTTCAAGCAATGTTGGCACTTGAGCAATTAAGCCTCATGGTTCAAAGCGTCTTCCTTGCTCACTTGACTGTTTGACAGCTCTGGTGGTGATTGCAACAGAGAGATGGGGCCAGTCCAGCTTGTCTAGGCCAGTGTGCTGATTCCTTAAGCACTGGGGGGGGGGGCCCCAATACACATGTCACTGAGTGTAAAAGTGAAGACATTTTGGTTTCATCTTCTCATGCCATGTACACATGTGAGTTCAAGTCAATCCAATGTACATTTGTTGAAAACTACCAAGTGCAGGAGAGAGTACAAGCTACTGGTGGGGCCCTCAATAAATAGGTGTTTTGAAAATAAGTGAATGTGGTTAAAAGAATAAGAATTATCTTTTCCCTCACTCAGCTTGCTCTGTCAGAGAATGAGAGATTTGTAACTTAAGGGGGGGGGGGGGGTCCCAATACACATGTCACTGAGTGTAAAAGTGAAGACATTTTGGTTTCATCTTCTCATGCCATGTACACATGTGAGTTCAAGTCAATCCAATGTACATTTGTTGAAAACTACCAAGTGCAGGAGAGAGTACAAGCTACTGGTGGGGCCCTCAATAAATAGGTGTTTTGAAAATAAGTGAATGTGGTTAAAAGAATAAGAATTATCTTTTCCCTCACTCAGCTTGCTCTGTCAGAGAATGAGAGATTTGTAACTTAAAATACACAGTTGAAAGAGGGATGTGTTGTGCTAGATCCAGTGCAGAGAAAGAAGTAATTATTAATGCTTTGGGAGAAAGGGGAAGACTTTGTTGAAAAACTGGCATTAGATTAATGCCTTAAAGGATAAGTAAAATTTTAATAGGCAGAGAACGGGGCAGAGATTTTCATGAGGAAGAAGCCAAATAGTCTTTGCTCATTTGGAATCTATTTCGCTTGGAATTCCCAATTTTGTGTTTAAATTTTAATCTGGGTGCAGATATAAGGTATTGGTATTTAGGTTGTGAGAATCCAAAACTGACGTTCTCTTTTTCTGTATGGTAAAAATGATCACACCCACCCACCCACACACATATATGTATGCAGATATCACTATAATGCCAAAGAAACCAACATATTTAAGCCATAAAGCATTTTACTTGATGATAGTTAACAATATAAGTGTAAATAAGGCCAAAACAAGCCTTATTTCTTGCCATTGAATGGGGATGAACAGAGAATTTTGTTTCAATCTTTGCCACAATCATTTACTTTGAGCTTTCATTCCAAGGCTTACCTCTGGCTACCATTATTGGGTTACAGCCCCTGGGGCAGAGGTTTTAAGCCTAGGGTGAGCTCCTAAATGCTGACAGCATCCACTCCTACTCCTTCCTTCTCCCTTGGCCTCCCTGAGTATTTTCCCAAATAGACATGCTCTTGCAGGATTTCCATGTGCTTGTGGATAATGTTCATTACTTTTCGCTTCCCAAGAGCCCAGAGTCTTATCCAGTGACCTCTTTGTTCTGTTACTCATCTCTATTTCCTTTGCAGAAAGATCACTTTGAAAATCCAAGCATTTCTTTTGCAAAAGAAGCAGTTTATCAAGATAAAACATTGAAAAGAGGCTCACATAATCATTCTAAGGCTATACCTTCTTCAAGGTATCAGTGATTTTACAGAAAGCTCAAAAAGAGTTGTCACATACATATTCCCATAACCAGGGCAGGTAAGTTCTGACATAAAATAATCACGTGGCAATTTCTTAGAGAAATGGAAGTGTAAAGGAGAAGGCCTGTAGGTCCACACGAATGAAAGATGACCTTCCACCATCACTGAACACACTTACAGTTAACATCGCAAACATCAGTTGGCACACATTGAAGGCGTGTCTCCAGTTGTGGTACAGAACCATTCGATAATTTTTCCTCACTGTCAAAAGCCACCTACACAGAGTCTGAAATGAGAGGGAAGAGGTGGCATCAGGCAGTTGTATGTGTCTACAGTAGATCATTATTAAAACAATGCCTGAAGTCTGAGTAACACTCAAGGATCAAAGCCCTTCCACAAACACCTCATCTGATCCTTACAGTAATCCCATGAGGTGTGCGGGGAAGGGATTATCATCCCCATTTTGTATTTGGGAAACCTGTGGTTCAGAGTGGCTACCACGCTGTCCCAGGTGCGCTCCTTGGATCACACAGGACAGAACATCTTACCTCATAGTCGATTTTAAACTTCTGTACCATTCCCAGCTCCATGAACATTCGAAGAGCAGCCGTGATCATGGCATCCACATCGAGAGAAAAGTCATCAAAATGAATGTCATCGATGGCAAGTTCTGACACCAGAGGGATGTTGGCTGCCTACAAAATCAAAAGACATGTCAGGCCAAGTTCACCAGCTTTCCCAAACCCCTCATCCTGCCCTACTCCCCAGCTTATCAGAAGTGCCACATAAATCAGGCCTGACCTGCACTTACACCCTGATACAGCTAAACTCTGAGCTGTAAATGCCTTTTGTTTCTGAACTGCAAATGCCCCAAGTAAATGAAGAGAGAAGGGGGGAGGGGAGCTAATCTGAAGATAAAATATATGCACTGGATCTAGTCTGCAGAATTGAGAGCACAGAACTGTCCAATTTACTGAACCCACGGTCCATGCAATACATTCTGATGCATATTACCGAGCACTAAATGCAAGAAACACGTGGGCAGCCAGCAGCTGTGAATTTTAATTGCTGCTGTTCAGAAGGAGATAGGAATATACCACTTTGCCTTCTTTCTTGTATTCTTGTATCCTGCAGCTTGCACATGCTCTTTGTTATGCATGTGTTCCTTATATTCAGAAAGATAGGAAGGATCAGACAGCACATCTCTCTGGTGCAAAATGTGTTGTCTTAATAAAATGGAGATGTTTGGAGAGCTAGCATATGTATATATTTCACTGAAGAGCTGCATTTTGCTATACTGTTTAGCTTCACTCTATATAACATCACAATGTAATTAAAATACTGGTTATACATATTCAGGGTTTTAAAAATGCTGATGTTAGACAGCTGTCAATCAGTTGACCCACACAAACCTAAAGAAAAAAAGATCTTTGGAAATCATTTGAATGCTGATTTCATCAGTTTTACCATATCCTTTGGGCCACTCTTGGTAAGGAAGTCACTTTTATGTTCTCAGGTTATCAGAGACCATTCTGTATTCATATTCCCTGTCTATTCACTGGATATAAATTACTGCAGCAGTAATTTATGCCCTGGAACTACTTTGGCTGAGCAATTAAATCCAACTCTTGTCACTCTAAGGATTTCAGAAACCACATAATCAATCCTTTTTTCCCAACTCTATGCTCCTCCATAGGAACTTACATCTCTAGGCTAAAATCCAAACACTGGTTATTCCCCACAACATGGAAGAACAATGAACAAATATATAAATTACAGGACAATTAACCTTCTGTTCTGTAGATTAGTTATTTTTATCAAAAAATTAATCACCTTACCCTTCAGTAAATAATCTTAACATGTTAACATGTTTATAGACTCTAGCTCCTTGGAATTAAAAAGATAAGCCTTGTGAAATTCAAACATGGTAGTGGAAACTCATCTTTGGTGTATGTGTCCTTGCTCAGAGTTCCTGGCCCCATGCAAGCACGTTCCCTTTTTATTTTTTAATTTGAAAAATATTTTTTAATCAAAGATATAGATGCATATTTTAAGAACAAATTAGGTCTATAAGGCTAGTTATACAAACACATACACTAGCAGAACTCTTTTGGTACCAAAAGTTTCCCTCAACCAGGGGCAACAACTTTCAAGTCATCTAGATAATTCCTTGCTCAGAGTTCCTGGCCCCATGCAAGCACGTTCCCTTTTTATTTTTTAATTTGAAAAAATTTTTTAATCAAAGATATAGATGCATATTTTAAGAACAAATTAGGTCTATAAGGCTAGTTATACAAACACATACACTAGCAGAAATCTTTTGGTACCAAAAGTTTCCCTCAACCAGAGGCAACAACTTTCAAGTCATCTAGATAATTTTTTTTTTTTTTTTTTGTATTTGGCAAAGTAAGATGCTTGCAGTTTTATTTTTTGACTAATTTCTGTTTTAAGCATTATCTGTCTATTAACTTCCCACCACTGAAATGATGATTAAGCTGTCTTACACTACATCTTCCAATCCCTGCTGCCTCATGTACTAACCTTTTTCATTCCCTTATGTGTGAACTTTGCTCAGATAAATGTTCAGGATTTATATTATTACGACTACATATAAGATATTCATAGCTAAGTCACGCAATTTACTGTGATTACTTTTCCTTTCCTTGACCACATTTTGTATTCTGCAGAGTTAATAATTGTTTTCTTTAATGTGTGCTTAGTTTTCTACGTACTTATAATTAATTCAACCCATCAGTTGTCTAAGTCTCCTCTCAGAATGCTTTGGGTATTCCATCAATTTCATGAAGAAATCACTTCTGGAACTTTCTGCACTTCTTCAGTCTGAGCTGTCTGTCTTCTACATCTGACGTATTGTTTTCATTCTAGGATGCTCTTTCACCACAATTCCGGGGGTGCCTTCGTCTTTCTCTTTTGTTTCTGTATCCCACGTCTTTATCTGTCTTGGTTTCTCCCCTCATTTTGGTGAGACATTGCTATGGGTTGAATGTGTCCCCCAAAAGTTCATGTATTGGAAACTTGACCCCATTGTAACAGTGCTAAGATGGTGGGAAATCCAATTGTGGTACTTAAAAGGTGGAGACTTTAGGAGGTGATTGGATCATAAGGGCCCTGTCCTCTTGAGTGGATTAACCCATTAATGGGTTAATGGGTTATCAGGGAGTGGTTCTGTCGGCTTTATAAGGAGAGCAAGTGAGCAGGTTTTATCTCTCTTGTTCATGCCAGTCTCACCATGTGACCTCTGGTCACCACAGGACCCTGGTTAATGGGTTATCAGGGAGTGGTTCTGTCGGCTTTATAAGGAGAGCAAGTGAGCAGGTTTTTTCTCTCTTGTTCATGCCAGTCTCACCATGTGATATTCTGGTCACCACAGGACCCTATAGAGAGTTCCCACCAAGAAGAAGGCCCCTTGGACCGTGGACTTCTCAGCCTCTGAAACTGTAAGAAATACATTTCATTTCTTTATAAGTTACCCAGTTTTAAGTATTCTGTTTTAAGCAACAGAAAACGAACTAATACAGACACATCCTTCAGTAGCTTCCCAAGAAAAGGTGTGGGGTAGGTAGATTTGAGCCCTTGCATTCTGAAGTGTTTTCATATTATTGGCACATTTCATTGATAGTTTGTCTAGATACAGATTTCTAGGTCAGAACCATTCCATTAGAATTTCAAAGGCATTGTTCTATCAGCTTTAGATGTTACTTTTGAGAAGTCAGAAGCTATTCTGGGCTCTTATTCCATTTTCGTAGGATCTTTGTTTGCTTCCAGAGTTCTGAAATGTCATGAAACTGTGCCTTGGTGTGGGTTTATTTTTGTTCATAATTCTAAATTCTTTGTGACCCTTTAACCTGGAAAATTATGTCCTTTAATTCTAGATGGTTTAAAAATGAGCTCTTTGATTATTTCTTCCTGTCTCTTATTCTTCTGGAATTCCTTTTACTTGAACTTGGGACTTGTTTTTCTTTATTTTTTCCATTCTTTTTTCTTTTTTCATGTCTTCTATTTCTCATATTTTTCATTATTTTCTTTTTGCTCCATTTTCTGAGAAATATCCTCTCTTCTCATTCTTGAGATTTTAATATCACAGTTTTTATTTCTAAGAGCTATTCTTTTGTTGTCTGGAGATTCCTTTTTTATTTTTATTTTTCAATAGCACCCTAATTTTGTCTCATGGATGCAATATCTTCTCTTACCTCTCTGAGGGTGTTAATGATAAGTCTCTGACATTTTCTTCTCCCTTCACAGTTTACTTCACTCCTTTCACTTTGTTTTAGTCTCTCTTTTTTTATTGTGATAGAAAAACACATAACATAAATTTACTCTCTTAATTTTTAAGTGCATAGTATACAGTATTGTTGACTATATGCACATCGTTGTACAACAAATATCTAGAACTTGTTCATCGTGCGTGACTGAATCTTCCTAGCCATTGAACAACAGCTCCCTCTCTCCTCCTCCCAGCTCCTGGCAAACACCATTCTACTTTCTGTTTCTGAATTTGATTACTCTAACCACCTCACATAAGTAAATTATGCAGTATTTGTCTTTTTGTGATTGGCTTATTTGACTTAGCATAATGTCCTCAGAGTTCATTCATGTTGTTGCAAATGACAGGATTTCCTTCTTTTCTAAGGCTGACAATATTCTATTGTATGTGTATACCACACTTTCTTTGCATTCATACACCTGTGGTTTAGTGTCTTTCTTAATCAGCTATCCTTCAATAAATTATTTTAATATATTAAGTCTTTAGGAATATTAGAGGTTTTCCTTAGCTGTATAGTAATCTTTGATAGTCTGCTCCAGTTTAAAAGTGGGCCTCTAAAAGCTTCTATTATTGCTTCTTGAGGATTCTGTGGAGGAGGATCTGACTGAACCTGTTTCATTGGGGAAGCCACCAAGTGTCAGTGTCTTTGTGTCTTTGCTAAAGCTACTCAGATTCCCCAGAGAAGAATCTTCTGGCTGGAGGCTAGTGGGCTGGGGGTGAGAGGAGGAGTCTCAGCACTGGTCTGAACCTGTCCATGCAATCCTCTGTTCTCAGCCTGCAGTCCTACCCTCAAGCTCTGCACTGATGATCCCTGAACCTGAAGACCTGCTGTTATACCCTCTCCAGAGCATAAGACTTCAGCCTTTATGGGGTGGAGTCATACAAAAGATCCAGGGAAGTAACTTCTTACACTTTCCATTTTCCTGTTTATAGCCTCTCTGTTCCCACTTCCAAAGGTACTTAAATAGCCAATTCCTGAGCTATTGGTGGGGGGCAGTCTGTGGTATAAATCTGCCTGCCTCTCAGCTGTTCCCATTGCTAGCTTATTTTGGCTTTCTTAAGGTTTCCTAATTACTTAATATTTATCATCTGTTTTCTAGACTCCAAAATTTTGTCATTGGTAAGTCTTCTCTCAATTCCTTTGAGAATTAATGCCTTCAAAAAGTACTTTTACTGTTGTTTTAGTGGGGCTTGGGTAGGGAACAAAAGAAAATGAATGTGTTTAATCTACTATCTTTATCCAAAAACCATTGAAATTATCTTTATTAAATGATACCTTCAATGGTCAGCTTGGAGAGCTCAGAGGTAAGCCAGCCTTTGGTCTTTTGCCTTCTGTTTCTCTGTGCACGGGCCTGGTTGTGACTGTGTAGGTCTTCTTTTCCTGTTCTGTGCCCCCTGTGTTCACTTGAGCCAATGCCATCACTTGTTAGGTTGTGATGGTCTTAGCGGTAGACGCATGTGTCTTTCCCTTAGGGAGGCTCCAGAACAACTCTATATTCCCATCCCATATTTCAGGGCTTTGCATTTAGAGAATGCCAAGTACTCAGAAAGATCTGTGCGTGTTGTACTTTGCTCAAATTCAAATTCAAATACAACTGGAAAACCACTTCCTACAAGATAGAGGCCCTATCCCAAAAGACACAAGTCTTTTTGGCCACAAAAGAGAAGTTTGGTTCTAAATTGGCAAAGTAAGTGGAACCCATTTACAGTTTGTCACCAAAGGAGCAGAAATGGTGACGGAGACGGCACTGCTACTCTCCAGGTGGCCCCTGTCTTGTTGATTATTAATAGCGTATTCCCTGATGCCATTATAAATTCTCCACTCTTCAAAGGCACTAAATTCACTTAATTATCTTAAAAATTAAAGAATATAGGCATTTTTTCATTATGAAATGTTAATGGAAAGGAAATAAGAACATTAGGTTGAAAAATGTAGGATGACCTCTGGTTCACCAAGACCCATCCTTATTGACCTTGTCTTTTTTCCCCTAATAGGTTGATTGATCCACAGTTAAATCATACTAGTCGATAGATCAGCCTGAGCCCTGCCATAAACCCTTGCTGGCACTTGTAGATGCAGAGAAATTTCCAAGCCTTTCAGGAATGACCATTTTCAGCTATTTTGAGAAGTATGGGTTATTTTTATCCACACATTCCTGGGCTCAAGAGAAAGTTCTGGAGAAAATTATGAAAAGTAAAGAGCGGCATTTGTCCTGAGGAGATGAGCATGAAGGTCGTGTCTGCAGAAGATTTGGGAACAGCCTTTCTTTGCCAAATTCCCTGTTATAGAGACACATGCTCCCCATCTCTTCCAACAAACAGACAATGGGACTGTATCTTCCAAACTTATAATTACTCTAGCCATAGGATATTAACAAAACAATTCAAAGTCAATTTCCCCAAGTGTCACTCTTCAACTTTTAAATATTTATAAGGTGCCATATCCCTAAATCAAAGAGGAGTGCCACAATCCAAAATAACTACTGAATTAATAGCCAGGAAATAACATTTGGATAAAAGAACCATTTGCTTTACTGCAGCAATAAATGAAAACACAGAATTATGAGTCCTGGAGCTAATTTGAATAATGTTCAAGAAGTGGGACTCTCGCTGGCTGGGAGTACCTGATATCCTTTGACCGTTCCTCTTCTTTGTTTGGGTCTTAATAGTTAAGTGGTTCTCAAAGGGAGTCATAAAACTGCCTCCTCTAAAATTGAAAAGGTAGCTTTACAAAGAGGTTGTAAAATGTTAAAATACAATCCTGGATCCCTTGACACATGAACATTACATTTTGTAATGCTCAGAAAATGGGAAGAAACAACAAATGGGTGATCACCCAGTCCTGGCAATTCAAAGGGAAACTGACTTGTTGCCATTCTAGTCCACTCACCCACTTACTCCTCCGGGCAAGAGCAGAAGTCAAGGGCCTTAGGATTCTGGAATTAATGGAGACAAGAGGCTGAGCTGTGGTGACACGGAAGGGACAGCACAGCTTTTTCTTTCACCAGCACTTTTATAGCACTTATTATGTGCCAGACACTGTTTTAGCAGTAATATGTGTAAAGATGCATACTAACGCATCAGTTCTTCACAAGGACCCATGTTATGATGAGGTAACTGACTTAGATGATAAACAGGTTGTCCAAATTTGCACAGTGTGATGGACTTTTATAGCACTTATTATGTGCCAGACACTGTTTTAGCAGTAATATGTGTAAAGATGCATATTAACGCATCAGTTCTTCACAAGGACCCATGTTATGATGAGGTAACTGACTTAGATGATAAACAGGTTGTCCAAATTTGCACAGTGTGATGGAAGAGGCAGATTTGAACCTGTCTCTGGGGAGTTTGGTTCTAGAGACTGGCTCCTAACTGCTATTCTAGGCATAGTATAGGGCCAATGCCTAAAAATGGGCATTGAAAGGTCCCCACATTCCTGTATTATGCAGAGTAACTTGGGTGCACCATGGGCAGCATTCAGGATTTAGATCCAGATGACTGGCCTATCAGTCCATTTTTTTATGATGGGCAGCCTGGACCCACGGGGGTGGGGAGAACAATGATTTGGTCTTTGCTTATATGAACCCACTTGGGGAAGTCTCCAAACTCACAACTGACTTTGGAATGAACCCCGGTTGCTAGCTTGTGTTGACTGGAGCTGATGCAGAACCAACTCAATACCATTCTGAAAAAATAACGTGTCCTCTGGAGAAGCAGGAGCAGACTTGGACAGATGGTGTCGGCAGCGCAGTGTTACTCAAAAGTAGGATGTAAATTCTACTCATTGTTGTCTCTTGAAGACATTTATTAAATTTACATTGTAGTTGCCTAGAACACTCTTCACAACAGATAAGGGCTCTAATCCTACCTGGTGAGTGGCCATGGGCAAGAAACTGAAGTAATTTCTATGGCCTGAGCGTTCTCTATGTGGACAACAATAAAACCGTGTTGCACGACGGTTGTGAGGAGTGAATGAAATAATGCACATGGACAGCCTAGCACAGTGCTTGGAGATAGGAAATGCTAAATAACAGTGACTGCGAGGCTTGCAGTAGTTGTTGGTGTGGTGTTGTTATGTTCGTTAATATTTTTATACTGATACCAGCCCCCCGCCTCCAATAGAATGGACATAAGAGATTTCAATAATTAGACTCTGAGGAGTCAAACTCTATCCTTTCCCTGAGGAGACCTTTTAATGTAATTCATTTTAATTCAGTACACATGTATTGTGTGGCTAACTCTATGCCAGGCACTGCATTAGACACTATGGATACATTTGTGAAATCAACGTGGTCCCTGTGCTCAGAGTTTCTGGGGTGCAGAGACGTAGACAGGTGATTACGGTGCAGTGCAGTTAAGTGCTGGGATTCACCGTCAGAATCCCTAGGAGAGTTTAGTGAAATACTTTTAGCTTAGTGTCCCTGCCTTAATTCCAAATTGTCATTAAATTCAGCTTTATAAATTATATTTAGAATAACTTAAAATGTCAAAAAATAGTTACAATGATTAATTTTCTCAAGGTCACAGAGCCTGTACTAAAACCTAAGAAAAGATACCAACTCCATTCCTAAGATATTCATAGTCTACTCAAGGAGAAAGAAGAGTAAATAGGATGATTAGTGAAAAAACAGAAGCATAAAATTCAGAGGCAACAAGAGGAAGGAGTATATAGGTGGCCAAGACATACAGCGGAGGAGAGTCATTTGATGTGGGCATTGAAGGATGAATACAAGGTAACCAGGAGAACAAGAAAACACGGGCTCGTCCAGGCCCCAGAAGCATAAAATTCAGAGGCAACAAGAGGAAGGAGTATATAGGTGGCCAAGACATACAGCAGAGGAGAGTCATTTGATGTGGGCATTGAAGGATGAATACAAGGTAACCAGGAGAACAAGAAAACACGGGCTCGTCCAGGCCCAGAACAGCACGGGCAGATCAGAGTTCTAATCTCCCCTGACAATGGTGCAATATCATGTGGCACAGTCGGAGAGGGCCCCCGGGTTGATCAAAATGCTGCTTGTTCACAGTGATTCAGGACTTGCTCTAAAAGGCTTGGAACATTTGGCTTCCTCATCAACTGCAAAACTTGAGCTCATCCATGTAAAAGGCATCAAGCTCCCATCGGTGGCCTCAGACCACAGCCGAGGGGCCTGGCTTGCCTCCAGGACTGACTTCTGTTCACTGTCCATGCCAGATCTGATCCCTCAGCCCTTGGCAGGGACCAGTCCCTGTCCTCCCCTTCACTACTCTGATCACCATTTTACTTGTGGCAGGTAACGTGTTTGGACTCTTTTCATATAGAAAAGCCATTGTCTTTGCTTCCTTTTCCCTTTCTTTGCTGCACTCAATGGCAAACCCTTTCTCTCCTCTTCTGGGGGAATTTGAAGATCAAGCAGCCCTCTGTGTATTCCAGGGAAAAGGAACTTGCTTTTGGTTGAGTGGGGTTCTGAGCTTAGTGGGCCATGAGGATCTAGTTTTGAAAGAACCAGAGAAGAGGAGAGTGTGCTGTAGTGATAGAAGGAAGAAAGTGCTCCTGCTGGAGATAAGAAGGGGAGGAGGAAGTATTTCTCCCTCACACAGATGTCAGGGAATGGGATAAGAGAGGAAGGAGAGAGCCCCTGAGAGCATAGCAGCTGAGTTTCCTAGGAAGCATGTGCACCTAGCAGAGGACCGCCATGGAGGCATTGTTTGAGCTCCCATGAGCCACATGGTAGCTGAATCAGGACCTATAGACTGTTCGCTTTTGTTCAAGTGGGCACCTCTCATTGTTTGCACTCAGGGACTCACCAGCTATTCCTCCCATGGAAGACTGGTGAGGACTTTAGCTCATCCAGCACCTCATACCCACTGACCATCCAATGGGATGACACCTGTCTGAGTAATAGACCTCTGCTCAGTCCCCGAACACATAATACCTGATGATGACAATAAAGCCAAGAAAAAGATAGAGGGCTGGCCAATTAGCTCAGTTGTTAGAGCGTGTTGCTGATAATGCCATGGTCTAGGGTTTGACCATGCACTGGCCAGCTGCCAAAAAAAAGGCAGAGTCCTGGGTACCTAGAGAAATGCTGGTGGGGTGGTGCGGGAGCCCTGCACACATGAAGTTGCCTGGGAAGCTGAAATGAACCAGCTCAAGACCCCCTGAGAGCTGGGACAGTGGTTAATGACATCCCTGCTCAAGTGGAAATATTTTGTGTAGTTATTTGTTAGAGGTCTGATAGACAAGTGTAGAAATTGTGTCTGTCTTGTTTACTGTTGTGTCCAAGGTGCTCAGCACAGTCTTCACCATTGTGGGCAGTACCTGGCACGTGGAAGAAACTCATCAAATATTTATTGGATGAGTCAATGAAGGCTTGATAATCCCGCAGAAGGTTATTTTTACTAGTTCTTCCCAAGGCATGCCGGAATATCCCTTGGTGAATTTGAGGTTGTGCGAACTTTTTGCCAACCACTCTCCATGAATACCTTACACTTAGATACACACACACAGAGAAATCAAAGATCAAGTAATATAAGTGAGTCAAGTAGCCTTCTAACTTCAGGTGAGTCTAATGCTCTGTTTCTTTATACATCACTGGGAATATTTGCAATAGGAAACACATAGAGAAGTGTCTGACTCTATGTCCCTGGTCTTCAGGCTCCATTCTGAGCTCCCCAGCTGTGTGACTCTGAGTGGTAAAATGGCCTGTGTCATCTTTCCAAGAAGGAGGTGGGTCCTTGCAGGGTGGATGTGTGAGTGCAACATGGTGGCCCCACAAGGTCATCATCAACTCCTTGTAGTGACCTTATTCCCATGGCTTAGTAGTGGGAGGACGGTGGATGTTTGTAGGCAGCCAAAGTTGTGTTGACTATGTTAGACTTTAAGGTTTAGAGATGTGAGATGTGAGTTCCCTAAAGCAGGTGCTGCCAGCCCAGCATGGTCTTTTGCTGCATTTTGTCTTGGCCCTGCCAGAACCACGATGCCCTTTGTCTGCTGCTTCTCTGGCTCACATGCTTGGCTGGACCTCACTGCCTCCTTCCCACCCCAACCTCTACCTGCTGTGCTGCGGGCTTTGCTCAAGTCCTTGCTGACCCTCCCTGCTGCGGCCTTGGCAGAGAGGAGGGCACAGCCCACGATGCCCTTTGTCTGCTGCTTCTCTGGCTCACATGCTTGGCTGGACCTCACTGCCTCCTCCCACCCCAACCTTTACCTGCTGTGCTGCGGGCTTTGCTCAAGTCCTTGCTGACCCTCCCTGCTGCGGCCTTGGCAGAGAGGAGGGCACAGCTGCCAATGCTTCTTCCATACTCCACAGCATTTGGTAGCAAACGAGGCACACAGATGTGACAGAACAACTCAAGCATTATTTCAGCGACAAGACGGAAACAGAAGAAAGGAGGAAGACGGTGAGAGAACTTGTGTACCAGCAGGAGATAAGGCCGTCTGGGAGCATCAGGTCCTGGAGATGGACCAGGGTTTGGACACCAGTATTAGGGACCTATGAACAGCATACTCCCTACTTCTGTAGTTTCAAGTGGCAGGTTTATCAAAGGATCATCACTAATAAGAATTCAAAGGAACAAGCAAACACTAATCCTGAACCCAGCACTTAAGGCACAGAGGACGGCAAAGGACATGAAGCCTAGAGGCCTGTGAAATGGTAGAGAAGGACAGTGTCTGAGGGCAAAGGGGACTGGAAGCTCAACTTCCCCTCTTTACAGTTTTGGTCAGTTGACAGGAATCTGC
The DNA here is from genome assembly GCF_000696425.1 of Galeopterus variegatus. Classification (NCBI taxonomy): domain Eukaryota; kingdom Metazoa; phylum Chordata; class Mammalia; order Dermoptera; family Cynocephalidae; genus Galeopterus; species Galeopterus variegatus. Next base: position 94,065 of record NW_007729821.1, on the reverse strand, counting down.
CCTGCTTGTGCTGAAATGATGGTAGCCAAAGGCAACAGTGGGCCACCCTGAGAGTGAAGAGGAGGGGCAGGGCCACTGGCCAGGACATGGGCTTTGCGTGGATTTGCCATTCATCTACTGACCTGATCCCACACTCTCTCTTAGCCTGTCCCATACCCTGAGACCCCTCTTCTGGGCCTGCTAGTTAGGGTTAGGAGTCTGTCACCAGGGACACACAGGGCTGGTCACCTAACCATCGCTTTCCAGTGAGCTGGTCAGAAGAAATATTTCAATATCTGTGCATTCAACATAAATAATTTCCCATCCTGTACATCAAAAACTATAGTAGAGCCTCTTTGTCACTTCTGGAACTAAGCCTCTCTCAGCTGTTGCCACAGCAGGCAGCTGGGCTTCTTCTTAGAGAAAAATAGACTCAGCTTTCCACATGCTTTTCATGGTTTCTCTATGCAGTAAGATAAACAAGAATTTATATACTTTTACTTATAGATCCAGTAAATATTTATATTGGATTTGTGCCATAAAAGCACATGAAGCATTGTAAAAGAGGTTTCTACTCTTTGGACTGAATACAGCAATCATTTGCAGTGAAGAAGCAATCTATCAAGCGAGGCAAAGAGGGTGTGGGGCCTGACTCCCAAGCCACAGCTCCCTGGCTTGAATTGTTCCTGGATTTATTCTCGCCTGGGTAGAGGTGCTCCTGAATACACACACGTACATCCACGCACACAGTGTCATGCACACACTGTGTTTTCAATCTGCTCTTTGACCTCTATCAGATATTTAATTAGCCCATTCTGTCTTGTCCTTCTGTCAGACTGTTCTTCCACACTGACAAACATTTTAATGTTGCCTGGACTGTCTTTGGTGATATACATTTGTATTTGACTTAAGCTGAATATGGTGGATAGGGCAAAAATATCTTGGAAATAAAATTATATTTAAAAATATAATTTTTAAATTATATTCAGTGACCCCACACGTAAGGGTCACTGAAAATATTCATAAATTTAAAAACACTAATAACTTTCAAAAAATTAAGTATTTAACCATATTTAGATAGATTAGCAATTTTGTTAGTGCTGGGTGGTATACATATTAGATTTTTTTTTTTTT
>NW_007729821.1:91002-92066 GCF_000696425.1 Galeopterus variegatus | reverse complement strand
TTTTTTTTTTTTTCATCATGGAACATTTATTGAGACACACTGTATCAAGCATTGTGCTAAGAGCTTTATAGTATCTCATTTAATCCTGCAAAGTCCCATGCGTAAAATTCTATTATTAGTCCCAACTTAGCTCCCCTAAGCACAGATGAAGAAACTGAGGTTAGGAAAACAGTAACTTGCTCGAGGTCATAGCTGCTGGGACTAGAATTCAAACCCAATTAATCTGCCCCTCTGCCACTGCCCTATATTGTCCACATGATCACATGAATGCCTCTTAGCTTAGATTCACTGTGGCATTGCCATGGCTTTACTGCTTCCAGAGACACTCTTCTATACAACTTTAAAAAATTCATTTTTCCGGTTTTTGTGAATCTGTCTCTCATTATCTAAAAGTTCCATAAGGAAAGAATTAAGATTCTCAAGTGTCAGCAATTATCATAGCCTAGTNAGATTCACTGTGGCATTGCCATGGCTTTACTGCTTCCAGAGACACTCTTCTATACAACTTTTAAAAATTCATTTTTCCGGTTTTTGTGAATCTGTCTCTCATTACCTAAAAGTTCCATAAGGAAAGAATTAAGATTCTCAAGTGTCAGCAATTATCATAGCCTAGTACTTTTTCCATGGCTAGTACTTAAGAAATGTGGGTTGGGTGGCCTGCCAAGTGTGTAATTTCTGGAGCCAAACAGATGTGCATTTGAATCTGAATTTGCCACTTGCTAAAGCTGTGGCCTTGGGCATCTGTTTCCTCTTCCAAAAAAGGAACACAACAGTCACTATCTTTCATAGTCATTAAAAAGGTTAAGTGAGACAAAATACTGACTCAGCACAGTGTCAGGCTCATAGTAAGCCCTCAGTATATGACAGTGTATTAGTTTGCTAGGGACACCATAACAAAATACCACAGATTGGGTGGCTTGAACAACAGACATTTATTTTCTCACAGTTGTGGAGGTTGGAAGTTCAAGACCAAAGTATTGGCAGGTTTGGTTTTTCCTTGGCTTGGAGACAGTTGCCTTCTCCCTGTGTCCTCACAAGGCTCTTTCTCTGTGCATGTGCATCTC